>NC_053389.1:536386432-536573932 GCF_905171765.1 Bufo bufo
CTTTGTTTCTTCCCTTAGTGCCGTTCTTATCTTCCGCCTCTGGGTTACTCTTATCTGCCGCCTCAGGTTGTTTGTGTTCCTGCCTGTCACTCCTTTTATTGTTCTTTAGGCCCCTGCACATACGCAAGCTAGGGACTGCCGCCCAGTTGTATGCCGTCGGTTCGGACAGGCCATGCAAGTAGGTAGGGACAGAGGTGTGGGTGGAGTTCAGGGCTGCACGCATCCCCACCCCAACTGTGACAACATCTCTGCCTTACACGAGTCCGTTACAGCTCAAACGACGGCTCTTAGGGAAATGGGTCGGCATCTGGAGGACCTTGACAATAGGGGTCGTAGAAATAATATCAGAGTTCAGGGTCTCCCGGAGGCAATTAGGGATGAGGACCTTTTTGTCACCATGGAGGCCATTTTTATTATGATTCTTGGAGAGCCGCCCTCGCACAAGATTAAATTGGACAGAGCTCACAGAGCGCTCAAACCCAAGGGTTCTGCTGCTCGTCCCAGAGTCATAATTTGTTGTGTCCACGATTACACTCTTAAAGAGGCCATTATGGCGAAAGCCTGGGCCCTACGCAATTTTGAATTTGATGGAGCCCCAGTGCAGCTTTTTCCCGACCTCTCTTGGCTCACACTTCTACGAGACCATCAGATAGCGTACAACAGGGAAAGACAGCAACCCTTCGCTCCTCAGATCTGCAACCTTTCTGTGAGATATTGGGACTTCCTGTACCAGCATTGATGGACTGGGAGATTGAACCCCCCATACCACCGCCTCCTCAGTTCTGGTCACAGGTAGCGAGGAAGAGAAGAGTGGGACCAAACATGGGCTCATCTTCACGGGGTCCCTCATCACCAAGACTTCGGTCGCCAGACTGATCCCTCTAACCTCAGTAGAGGGGGACGACCCTGTTTCTGTCTCTGCACTACCCACATGAGCAGCGGTTTTCTTTTGTTTTGTTTCTTTTGTTTGTTTTCGTTATTTTGTTTTTCACTTTTATGGTGCGGGTCTACCCGAGCACTGGTTGACCTTATAAGGTCTTGTTAGTCAGTACTTGCTCTGTAAGGAACAGCTTTCAGTTGACCGCGACCCCGGAAGAAGCTCTGGTTGCTGCCTCTAGCAGGGATATACATCCCTGGGAATCGCCACTTATCGCTAGCTATATATTTTTGAGTTTTGTCTGGTCTTGTGTTGTCTGCCCTCCCTTTTGTTTCCATCCTTTTTTTTAGATGCCTCACACTCTTGGGCCAACACCCTTCCGAACCCTGGTTCCGATACTGGACGAGAATTCACCAGGCTTGAGGTTATTCAGCTTCTGACAGGGGAATATGCAAACCTACAACATGTGAATAATGGTGAGCTGTGTTCCCCCTGCATTCCACCCCTTCATACATCGCCATGGTGCAGTGTGTAACTCTAAATGTCAAGGGACTCAACTCCAAAAGCAGACCCATTTTGATGAAAATTCCTCCTTTCGCTTTGTAACTCACTTATATCCCACTGCATACTCGGCCACCCATTCTCATGGGAAGGCAGGAGTCACAATTCTCATATCAGCCCATTGTCCCATCAGAAAAGATTCTTCAATAATAGATCCACAGGGGCGCTACATCATTCTGAGAGGTAAACTCGCAGGTCAGTTAATCACGCTTTGTAACCTGTATGCCCCAAACACATCTCAGATCCATTTCCTTAGCAGAGTGTTCCACAAGGCTTTCAGACACCCTGACCCACTAGTCCTATTGGGAGGAGATTTTAACATAATTTTTTCGGACTCTATAGACAGGTTGGCCCTGCCAGGCAGGCCCTTAAACTCACCGAAGCAGCGATTAACTAGGGATTTTCGCAAATTAATCAGGCGATACTCCTTATATGAGAATAAAATATTCGATACTAGTCTATAGTCGATAAATTCACTGATATAAATCACACACCAAAAACTTAAAGTATTGTCCAGGTCTTATATATGCTGTTATTGTGAAGGGGGAGGTAATTCCTCTGTGAATCTATCTCAGATTGGGAAAATGTGTCACTTTAGATATTGTAGGTGTATTTCCCCTGGGAACGTAGTGTATTCATAAAATGTCCACAGGAATCCTGATAATGTTGGAGTAAAAAGTCTCTTATGGTATTTCCTTTTAAAGTCGAGGTAAACTTTAAATCGGTATTTGGCTTACCGTCTGGTGTCTGCTGTCTCCCTGTTGCTTGAGTGGAGCTTTAAATGTCTGCCGGCTTATTTGATCGCTCCTTCCAACAAGCTGGTTCAAATTTTGCGGGCGTTCCAAAGATCGCGGGAGTTGACACTCTGTTCCGCAATTTCCTTCGGTACAGCTTTTCGACAATAAAAGTAGTTGTTCCTTTACTGTAAAAAAAATTTCTTTCTCTGTATGGCCATACAGTTTTATCGGAGGCTTCTCAATACAGGTACATCACTTGTTTCACCATACGCGTTTCGGGTAGATTCACTCTCCCTTCCTCAGTGGACCACTGAGGAAGGGAGAGCGAATCTACCCGAAACGCGTATGGTGAAACAAGTGATGTACCTGTATTGAGAAGCCTCAGATAAAACGCCGATACACTGATATTAACACCGCAGGAGAAATGCTAGCACAGGCTTCCAGTATCCGTAGTTTCAGGTGCTACACATCTCGTATCTTCACAGCATAGACAATTGCCTTCAGATGACCCCAAAGATAAAAGTCTAAGGGGGTCACTGGATATGCAAAATTGCTACATGATGATGTGTTTCCCTCTTTATGCACTGAAGCTGGCACGTTCCCTGAGTTTTTCCAGCAAGATGGTGCACCACCACATTATGGGTGTCAGGTCCGAGCATTCCTAGATGAACAGTTTCCTGGAAAGTGGATTGGTCGTCGTGGGCCAGTTGAATGGCCCCCAAGGTCTCCCGATCTGACCCCCTTAGACTTTTATCTTTGGGGTCATCTGAAGGCAATTGTCTATGCTGTGAAGATACGGGATGTGCAGCACCTGAAACTACAGATACTGGAAGCCTGTGCTAGCATTTCTCCTGCGGTGTTGCTATCAGTGTGTGAAGCGTGGGAGAAGAGGGTTGCATTGACAATCCAACACAATGGGCAGCACATTGAACACATTTTATAAGTGGTCAGAAACTTTTAAATAACTCATGAAAGAATAAAGTTACGTTAAAACCAAGCACATCATTGTTTTTCTTGTGAAATTCCCAATAAGTTTGATGTGTCACATGACCCTCTTCCTATTGAAAAAACAAAAGTTGGATTCAAAATGGCCGACTTCAAAATGGCCGCCATGGTCATCACCCATCTTAAAAAGTTTCCTCCCTCACATATACTAATGTGCCACAAACAGGAAGTTAATATCACCAACCATTCCCATTTTATTAAGGTGTATCCATATAAATGGCCCATCCTGTACTATAGTTTATGTGATTGTAGTTTTTGTATGTCATTGCTATAATACACTGTTTTTATTATTTTTATTACTTGAATTTTATGGGGATTTAACAATAAATATTTTCTGCATATGTCAATTTGGTTGCCAAGTGTATGAGTGCTCGCCCATTTTTCCATTGTTACATTTACTTTTTAACAGAGGGTGGGGTGATTCCCTCTATATGAGCTTGCAGCACCACCCTGTAACTACTAAGGAGTGAGCCACTACAACCCACTACCATTTTCTGAACTCCTTATATGAGCTTTGGCGACTTAACCACCCCATTTTCCTTCTACTCTGCCCCCCATGGTACCCACACCTGAATTGATTTTTTTTTTAACCATCTCCACCTTACGTGTGCTAAAAGGAGCCACTATGGGTCAAATCACTTGGTCCGACCATGCCCTAGTAATGGTCAGAATTGACCCTGGTTTGGAATATACCCGCCAATGCCATTGGCGTCTTAATGACACCCTCATGCTACGGGAAGAGCTGTGCAGCCATCTTAGATCTTACTTTGAGCATAATGAAGAGTCATGAGGGATGTGCGCTCCTTGTGGGAGGCCCATAAGGCGGTAATGAGAGGGCATTGTATCGCCCCGGGCACAAGACTAAAAAAAGATTCATTAGCTACAGTACGGTCCCTGAAATCCTGTTTGCATAACCTGGAGGAGGTAATGTCTGCTCATCCTACCTGCCGCACGCTTAAGCAAATAGTTGATGCCTGAGCCTACTTGCAGAGGACAGCTATGTGGAGGGTCAACAGACTACTCATAAACTCGGCAACGGTATTATGCATGGAGGAATAAGCCTCATACGTTGCTAGCCAAGCAACTAAGAAATCACCCCCCACAAGCAGGCCCATGTGCAGTCAAGGGAGCGGACGGGACGGTCTATTATGACCCCAAGGAAATTGCAGAGCGATTCTCGACCTACTATTCCGCCCTCTATAATTTGCCTAGTGACCTCCCACAAATAAAGGGACCAGAGAGCACTTATTGCAAGCATACTTGACCTCATGTAACCTCTCCACCTTGTTGACTACAGATATTGATGCCCTTAATGGCCCTGTAACTGTGGAAGAGATAGAGGAGATAATTGACCACCTACTGGAGGCCAAGTCCCCTGGTTCCGGGCCCCGACGGCTTTTCCTATAAATACTACAAGATTTTTAAAACGGAATTGATCCCCCATATGACAAATTTCTTTAATCAATTCCTATCAGGCGATGTAGTGCCTACTGCCATGACCCTGTCACGATCAGTGTGGGAGGGGGAAACTCCACACTGAACACAGGAGGGAAGTGGAACAGTAACTGGGCCTGGAAACTAGGGAAGAAACAGGTCACCTCCTAGACAACCCTAATCCGGGCCCTGACTACCTGTCAATATGAGTAGACCTTGAAGGTAGGAATATTCATAAGCAGTATACCTAGGCCCTGATTTCCCTATTAGGCCCTGAAATAAGTATAGGACCAGAGATAACCCATTCCTCCCCAGATGGACGAATGGAAGTCTCTGTCTCAGGCCCAGATACAACAACAGGGAATATAACAAATACAAACAAACGCGACACTTAACTTCTGTAGAGATGGAAGAACAGGAACACCAGAGAGGATCTCACACCAGCTCAGCCAAACCCAAATGAAGCTATCAACCGCATAGTCAGAAAGGTGGGGTGAGATTATAAAGGGTAGAAGTGATGACCACTGAGCAATAGCTGAGAAAAGGGAAGTGTTCATTAACCCTATCAACACTGAATCAAGAGAAATCAAGGAGGCTCCTTGATTTCCTGACATCAGTCACCTGAGGGACCATGACAGTCCCCCCCCCCCCCCTCTTCTACGGGTGACCTCCGGGCACCCAGGACCAACCTTATAAGGATGGGCTTTGTGAAAGGCCTTCACCAGATGATTCTCATTAACATCGGCCGCTGGAACCCACATCCTCTCCTTTGGTCTGTAACCCTTCCAGTGGACGAAATACTGGAGGGATCTACAGAGAACTCGGGAGTCTACAATCCTGCTTATTTGAAATTCTAAATTACCATCCGCCATGACAGGAGAGGGAGGCAAGGAGGACGGCTCAACAGGTTCGACACATTTCTTCAACAACGACTTATGAAATACATTCTGAATTTTCAAAGCCTGAGGAAGTTCAAGATGGAAGGCTACAGGGTTAACAATGGCAGTGATCTTTTATGGACCAATGAATCTTGGGCCCAACTTCCAAGAAGGTACCTTAAGCTTAATGTTTCTTGTGGACAGCCACACAGAATCACCCACTCTCAGGTCCGGACCATTCATACGTCTCCTGTCAGCCACACTCTTATACCACTCATCTTTTTCAGGTTATTTTGAATTTTCTGCCAAATCGAAGACAAAGAGGAAAATCGTTCCTCCTCAGGAATACCAGAAGTTTGAGAACCAGAAAATGTGCCAAACTGTGGATGGAATCCATATGCCGCAAAAAACGGCGACTTATCAGTGGACTCCTGTCTTTGGTTATTAATGACAAACTCGGCTAACGACAAGAATGAAGACCACTCCTCCTGGTTTTCCGAAACAAAACATCTCAAGTAAGTCTCAAGATTCTTATTGGTGTGCTCCATCTGTCCATTCGACTGAGGACAATTGTACCGGACGCTTTCCAGAATCTGGAAACAAAGTGAGTCTCCCGATCAGACACCACATCAGAGGGAATGCCATGTAGTTTCACAATGTTATCGACAAACACCTGTGCAAGAGTCTTGGCATTAGGTAGAGCAGGCAATGCTATAAAATGTGCCATTTTGCTAAACCGATCAACTACCACCTGGATCACGGTTTTTCCTTAAGAATTCGGTCAATCCGTGATAAAGTCCATGGACAAATGCGTCCAAGGTCTGGGCGGGATGGGTAATGGAAGAAGAGATCCAGAAGGCCGAGTATGTGTCACCTTAGCACGAGCACAGGTACAACAGGCTGACACATAGTCCTCAACACACTTACGCAGGCGGGGCCACCAAAATCTGCACGAGATGAGATTGACAGTGGATCTACTCCCAGGGTGTCCAGCCAAGACAGTACAGTGATGTTCCTCAAATACCTTATGACGTAAGTCTGAAGGAGCAGGTAGCTGAAAGGCGGTAGGTGACAATGAAGTTAAATCTGGTGAAAAACAGCGACCATCTGGCCTGCTTTGGATTCAGTCGTTTAGCCGACTCAAGGTAAGCCAGATTTTTGTGATCAGTAATTACCATAATAGGATGAATTGCTCCTTCCAACCAATAGCGCCATTCTTCAAAACCAACTTAAAGGTAGTCTGTCACCTCCATATGGCCATATACAGTGGTTACATTGTCCTATAGCACACCTATACATTAATGTAATGTAATGCTACCTTTTGTCTTTTTCTTTACACTTGCAGAAGCTGGAAAAAACGAACTTTGATTCATATGCAAATGAGCAGTCGCAAGTGCCCAGGGGGGGCGTTCACTGTGTTGGTGCCCAGGCTGCTCTGCCTTTTTTTCATTGTTTCCCCACCCCAGCCTCTGCCTATGCCCGCCCTCCTATTCCCGTGCGTCATCCATTGGTCTGGCCGAGATCCTGCGCACTGCCTCGCCGGGCCAGGGCATGCACACTGCGATGCCTATTGTTTGCATGGCATCGCTTTAACTACTGCACATGCGCCGGCGAATGGCACGAAACCAGCGGCAATGTGGGTTTGCCGGCGCATGCGCAGTAGTTAAAGCGAGGCCGTGCCCACAATGGGCATCGCAGTGCACATGCTCCGGCGAGGCAGTGCACAGGCGCGGGATCTCGGCCGGACCAAATGATGACGCAAGGGAATAGGAGGGCGGGCAGAGGATGGGGCGGGGAAACAATGAAAAAAGGCAGAGCAGCCTGGACTCCAACACAGTGAATGCCGCCCCTGGGCACTTGTGGGTGCTCATTTGTATATGAATTAAACTTAGTTTTTTCCAGCTTCTGCAAGTCTAAAGAAAATAACAAAGGTACCATTACATTCATGTATAGGTGTGCTATAGGACAATGTAAGCACTGTATATGGCCATATGGTGGTGACAGACTCCCTTTAATGGCCAGCAATTCCCTATTCCCCACATCATAATTTATTTCAGTAGTCGAAAGTTTTTTTAGAGAAAAAAGCACATGGGCGCCATTTACTAGGTGAAGGACCTTGCGACAAAACTGCTCCCACCCCTACCTCGGATGTGTCAACCTCTACAAGGAATCGCTGAGACACATCCGGTTGCACCAGAATAGGGGCTGAAGCAAAACATTCCTTCACAGCAGAAAAGGCTTGTAATGCTGCCTTAGACCAAACAGAGAAATCAACCCCCTTCCTAGTCATGTCTGTTAAAGGTTTAACCACAGTTGAATAGTTCAAGATGAATTTACGGTAGTAGTTGGTGAATCCCAAAAACCGCATAAGCGCTTTCAGATTTTCGGGTCGATCCCAGCCCAACACCGCACTGACTTTCTCGGGATCCATACGAAAACCTGAAGATGAGAGCAGGTAACCCAGGAATTGCACTTCCTGAACAGCAAAAACAAATTTTTCCATCTTCGCATACAATTTATTCTCTCTTAGGATCTGTAACACCTGTCTCACATGATCCTTATGAGTCTCCATGTCTGGAGAATAAATTAGTATGTCATCCAGATATACAAAAACAAATCTCCCCACCAGATGATGAAAGATGTCATTGATAAAGTGTTGAAAAACCGCTGGAGCATTGTTTAACCCAAAGGGCATGATCAGGGTTTCAAAATGACCCTGAGGGGTATTAAATGCGGTCTTCCACTCTTCCTCCTCCCTGACGGAAGTCCAGACATGGTCTAAGGGTACCGTCTTTTTCTTTTACAAAGAACAACCCAGCAGCCACTGGGGATTTGGATGGTCTGATATGACCCTTCGCCAACCTCTCGGTGATATACTCTCGCATAGCCTTTCTTTCGGGCTCCGAAAGATTATACAACCGAGATTTGGGCAGTTTAGCTCCAGGAATAAGATTGACGGGACAATCATACTCCTGATGCGGGGGTAACTCCTGGTTACCACTCTCAGAAAACACATCAGAAAATTCAGAAATGAACACGGGTACAGTTTTAGTGGTGACCACAGAGAAAGACGCATTAAGACCATGCAAAAATCACTTCAATCGAGAATCTGTCTCGCTTGCCAGTCGATGGTATGATTATGTTTGCTTAACCATGGTAAGCCCAAAACTATCGGAGCAGGCAGACCCTCCAACACATAACACGAGACAGATTCCTGATGGAAATCACCCACTCTTAAATGGATGTCATTTACCACCTGCGACAGGCATTTTTGGGTAAGAGGTGCAGAATCAATTGCAAAGACAAAAATGCTTCTCTCTAGTGCACTACTAGTCAACCCATGAATACGAACAAACTGTCCATCAATCAGGTTAACCCCAGCCCCACTGTCGATGAATACCTCGATTTCCACAGTTTTGGACTCTAGCGCCACCTCGGCAGACAGGAGAAAATGGGTACTACCAGTAAATGACAAAAGTAAGTTTTCTTGCTCCCCACCCACACCACCAATAGTAATTTAGGGATTAAGCGTTTTTTTGTTTTGTTTACACCTTGATGCTGAATGTACAGACAAATATTCACGAAATGTCCCTTCTTTCCACAACAAAAACAGACTCCCTTCATATGACCAGAGCTCTTACCAGCAGTCCCAGGAGTAGCTCCCCCCCAACTGCATAGGCTCCTCACAAGGCGTAACCACAGGTGTCTCTTTACCATAAGTGTCAAAGGAAGCTGCCACCTTATTTGACAGTACGTCCTGAGGATGAGGACCCTTAGATCTCCCCCTCAGCCGTCTATCCAGACGTACAGCAAGGTATATGGCTGCTTCCAATGACTCAGGTTTTTCATGAAAGGCCAATGCGTCCTGCAGCCTCTCAGATAGACCCTGACAGAACTGGCTACGGAGAGCAAGATCATTCCACTCCGTATCCGTAGCCCATCTCCTAAATTCAGAGCAATAGATCTCCGTGGAGCGTTCTCCTTGCCGTAAACCACGTAACTTGGTCTCAGCATGAGAGATCCGATCCGGGTCATCATAAATATGACCCAAGGCCCGAAACATTAATCTACCGACTGGAGGGACGGTGATCAGGTCGGCAGAGAAAAAGCCAGAGACTGTGCATCATCCTTAAGCAAAGAAATGATCATACCTACACGTTGACACTCATCCCCAGAAGAGTACGGATGCAGCTTAAAGTACAATTTACACGATTCCCTGAACCAAATTAAATTGTCACTACCCCCAGAAAATCTGTCCGGGAGGGCAACATTAGGTTCAGGGCAAGCCTGGTACCCACCATTGGAACCAGCCGCCTGTAATCTCTGAATCCGTAAGACTGGTGCGCAGAGGTCAGCTACCTCCAAAAGTCCCTGTAGCTGTTCGACCAGTACAGACATAGGATCCATAGCTGCAGTGACCTGAACGAAATGGCTTTTTTTGTGGCGGTTGATAATGTTACTATCAGTGTGGGGGGGGGGACTCCACACTGTACACAGGAGGGAAGGGGAACAGTAAATGAGCCTGGAAACTAGGGAAGAAACAGGTCACCTCCTAGACAACCCTAATCCGGTCCCTGACTACCTATCAATATGAGTAGACCTTGAAGGTAGGAATATTCATAAGCAGGATACCTAGGCCCTGATTTCCCTATTAGGCCCTGAAATAGGTATAGGACCAGAGACAACCCATTCCTCCCCAGATGGACGAATGGAAGTCTCTGTCTCAGGCCCAGATACAACAACAGGGAATATAACAAATACAAACAAACGTGACACTTAACTTTTGTAGAGATGGAAGAACAGGAACACCAGAGAGGATCTCACACCAGCTCAGCCAAACCCAAATGAAGCTATCAACCGCATAGTCAGAAGGGTGGAGTGAGACTATAAAGGGTAGAAGTGATGACCACTGAACAAGGCTGTTAGATTCCTCCACGCTCAGACAATCTCCTTGATTTCCTGACATCAGTCACCTGAGGGACCATGACAGTCCTACTCATAGCTCACCTTAATCCCAAAACCCGGAAAAGACTCCCTCAATTGTCAAAATTATAGGCCTATTTTATTACTTAAAGGGAACCTTTCACCTCCAAAACACATTTTAAACCTACTTAATTACCTTACAGTAGCCCCCAGTGTGTTCTTAATCATGTTTGTCATTCCTCCACTGGTTGTTGTATACTTTATAAAAACGCTGTTTTAATCTGTGTTTTCGCTATCCTCAGAGTCAGCTTGAAGTCTGCGCATGCGCCGGGCAAGCGCGCACAATGGAAAAGCCCAGCACATGCGCAGAGAGAGGAAAGCGGCCGGCTGAGTGCGGGAGCTGGAGACGGGATCGCGCAGTGACAAGGAGCGCATTGTGCATGCACAAGGCTTGCACGATCCAAGACTCACAGCAGGATGTCAATCACAGTGAAGGGAGGACAGGTAAGGGGCGGGCTTAGCTTGACTTGAAGCAGGGAGGCTGCTGCCTCCTTGACTTCAAGCTGACTCTGAGGATAGCAAAAACACAGATTAAAACAGCGTTTTTATAAAGTATACAACAACCAGTGGAGGAATGAAAAACATGATTAGGAACACACTGGGGGCTACTGTAAGGTAATGATGTCATTTTAACCACTTAAGGACCACAGGTTTATACCCCCCTAAAGACCAGGCCCTTTTTTACAAATCGGCACTCCACAACTCGGTCATGCAACTTACCACCCAAATGAATTTTACCTCCTTTTCTTCTCACTAATAGAGCTTTCATTTGGTGGTATTTCATTGCTGCTGACATTTTTACTTTTTTTGTTATTAATCGAAATTTAACGATTTTTTTGCAAAAAAATGACATTTTTCACTTTCAGTTGTAAAATTTTGCAAAAAAAAACGACATCTATATATAAATTTTGCTCTAAATTTATTGTTCTACATGTCTTTGATAAAAAAAAAATGTTTGAGTAAAAAAAATTGGTTTGGGTAAAAGTTATAGCGTTTACAAACTATGGTACAAAAATGTGAATTTCCGCTTTTTGAAGCAGCTCTGACTTTCTGAGCACCTGTCATGTTTCCTGAGGTTCTACAATGGCCAGACAGTACAAACACCCCACAAATGACCCCATTTCGGAAAGTAGACACCCTAAGGTATTCGCTGATGGGCATAGTGAGTTCATAGAACTTTTTATTTTTTGTCACAAGTTAGCGGAAAATGATGATTTTTTTTTAATTTTTTTATTTTTTCTTACCACGTCTCATATTCCACTAACTTGTGACAAAAAATAAAAACTTCCATGAACTCACTATGCCCATCAGCGAATACCTTGGGGTGTCTTCTTTCCAAAATGGGGTCACTTGTGGGGTAGTTATACTGCCCTGGCATTCTAGGGGCCCAAATGTGTGGTAAGGAGTTTGAAATCAAATTCTGTAAAAAATGGCCGGTGAAATCCGAAAGGTGCTCTTTGGAATGTGGGCCCCTTTGCCCACCTAGGCTGCAAAAAAGTGTCACACATGTGGTATCTCCGTATTCAGGAGAAGTTGGGGAATGTGTTTTGGGGTGTCATTTTACATATACACATGCTGGGTGAGATAAATATCTTGGTCAAATGCCAACTTTGTATAAAAAAATTGGAAAAGTTGTCTTTTGCCAAGATATTTCTCTCACCCAGCATGAGTATATGTAAAAAGACACCCCAAAACACATTCCCCAACTTCTCCTGAATACGGAGATACCACATGTGTGACACTTTTTTGCAGCCTAGGTGGGCAAAGGGGCCCATATTCCAAAGAGCACCTTTCGGATTTCACTGGTCATTTTTTACAGAATTTGATTTCAAACTCCTTACCACACATTTGGGCCCCTAGAATGCCAGGGCAGTATAACTACCCCACAAGTGACCCCATTTTGGAAAGAAGACACCCCAAGGTATTCGCTGATGGGCATAGTGAGTTCATGGAAGTTTTTATTTTTTGTCACAAGTTAGTGGAATATGAGACTTTGTAAGGGAAAAAATAAAAATAAAAAAATCATAATTTTCCGCTAACTTGTGACAAAAAATATAAAAGTCTAGGAACTCGCCATGCCCCTCACGGAATACCTTGGGGTGTCTTCTTTCCAAAATGGGGTCACTTGTGGGGTAGTTATACTGCCCTGGCATTTTCCAGGGGCCCTAATGTGTGGTAAGTAGGTAAATGACCTGTGAAATCCTAAAGGTGCTCTTTGGAATGTGGGCCCCTTTGCCCACCTAGGCTGCAAAAAAGTGTCACACATGTGGTATCGCCGTATTCAGGAGAAGTTGGGCAATGTGTTTTGGGGTGTCTTTTTACATATACTCATGCTGGGTGAGAGAAATATCTCGGCAAAAGACAACTTTTCCCATTTTTTTATACAAAGTTGGCATTTGACCAAGATATTTATCTTATTGATTCCGCTACCACGGACCACAACGGAATTCGGAATCCATATCGGGATCCTCCGCTAACCGGATGCCGAACTTTAGACGCCGAACTTAAAACAGAAGTTCGCTCATCTCTACTCCTGATGACGGTTATTTAAAGCAAACTCAGCAAAAGACAAAAAAGAACACCAATCCTCCTGATTCTCCGCCACAAAACAGCGCAGATATGTCTCCAGATTCTGATTGACGCGTTCGGTCTGACCATTCGACTGCGGGTGAAAAGCAGAAGAGAACGACAACCGAACCCCCAAGCGAGAACAGAAGGCCTTCCAGAATCTGGAAACAAATTGCGTGCCCCTATCAGAAACGATGTCTGAAGTAATGCCATGCAATTTAACAATGTGATCAACAAACGCTTGCGCCAGCGTCTTAGCATTGGGTAACCCAGGAAAGGGAATGAAATGCGCCATTTTGCTAAAACGGTCAACTACTACCAGAATCACAGTCTTCCCCGAGGAACGAGGCAGGTCCGTAATGAAGTCCATGGACAGATGCGTCCAAGGACGGGAAGGAATGGGTAACGGGAGGAGAGAACCCGATGGCCGTGAATGAGGGACCTTGGCACGAGCGCAGGTCTCGCAGGCTGCCACAAAACCCTCAACCGTCTTAGGAAGAGCCGGCCACCAGAATCTCTGAGCAATGAGATCCACTGTGGCTCTACTCCCCGGGTGCCCAGCAAGGACCGTATCGTGGTGCTCCTTAAAAACCTTGTGTCGTAAAGCGAGAGGCACAAACAACCTCCCAGGGGGACAAAGATTAGGAGCCTCTGCCTGGGCTGCCTGAACCTCTGCCTCCAAATCAGGATAAAGAGCAGAGATGACCACCCCTTCAGACAAAATGGGACCTGGGTCTTCAAAGTTCCCCCCTCCCGGAAAACAACGTGACAGGGCATCCGCCTTCATATTTTTAACCCCAGGGCGGAACGTAACAACAAAATTAAACCTAGAAAAGAACAAAGACCATCTGGCCTGTCTCTGGTTCAGACGCTTGGCTGATTCCAAGTAGGCCAGATTCTTATGGTCTGTAAACACGGTAATAGGGTGTCTGGCTCCCTCTAACCAATGGCGCCATTCCTCCAAAAGCTAATTTGATGGCCAACAACTCCCTATCTCCCACATCGTAATTTCTCTCTGCAGAGGAGAGTTTCCTTGAGAAAAAGGCACACGGTCGCCATTTGGCAGGAGAGGGACCCTGAGATAAGACCGCACCCACACCCACCTCAGAAGCGTCCACCTCAACAATAAACGGTAGAGAGACATCAGGTTGTACCAAAATGGGAGCGGAAGCAAAACTCTCTTTGATAGTAGAAAAGGCTTTAAACGCATCTACCGACCACGAAGAAAAATCTACCCCCTTTTTAGTCATATTAGTGAGTGGCTTAACAACAGGAATAATTCAAAATTAACTTTCTGTAATAAATTGGCAAAACCCAAAAACCGCATCAGCGCCTTCTGATTCTCAGGAAGCTCCCAATCAAGCACAGCGCTGACCTTCTCAGGGTCCATGCGAAAACCAGAAGCGGAGAGAAGAAAACCAAGAAATTGAATCTCCGGAACTGCAAACACACATTTTTCCAGTTTAGCATACAATTTATTATCCCGCAGAATCGGCAAGACCTGACGTAGGTGGTCTCGATGAGTCTTGAAATTAGGAGAAAAAATCAAAATGTCATCTAGATACACCAGTACAAATTTCCCCATTAAATGATAAAAAATGCTGTTCACAAAATGTTGGAAGACGGCCGGAGCATTCATCAAACCAAAGGGCATAACCAAATTCTCGAAATGACCCTCAGGGGTATTGAAGGCCGTCTTCCATTCGTCCCCTTCCCTGACCCTGACCAGGTTGTATGCCCCTCTTAAATCCAACTAAGGCTACTTTCACACTTGCGTTTGGAGCGGATCCGTCTGGTGTCTGCACAGACGGATCCGCTCCTATAATGCAAACGCTTGCATCCGTTCAGAATGGATCCGTCTGCATAACTGGTTTTTACAGATCTGATTTTTCACTTCGTGAAAACTCAGATCCGACAGTATATTCTAACACCCCAGGCGTTCCCATGGTGATGGGGACGCTTCAAGTTAGAATATACTAAAAGAACTGTGTACATGACTGCTGCCTGGCAGCCCCCCTGATCTCTTACAGGGGGCTGTGATCCGCACAATTATTGTGCGAATCATAGCCCCCTGTAAGAGATCAGGTGCTGCCAGGCAGGAGGGGGCAGACCCCCTCCCTCCCCTGTATTAAATGTGACCAGTGCGGCCCCCCTCCCTCAATATTCATTGGTGGCCAGTGCGGCCCCCCCCCTCCCCTGTATTAAATGTGACCAGTGCGGCCCCCCTCTCTCTATATTCATTGGTGGCCAATGCGGCCCCCCCTCCCTCCCTCCCCAGTATTAAATGTGACCAGTGCGGCCCCCCTCCCTCTATATTCATTGGTGGCCAGTGCGGCCCCCCCCTCCCTCCCCTGTATTAAATGTGACCAGTGCGGCCCCCCTCTCTCTATATTCATTGGTGGCCAATGCGGCCCCCCCCCTCCCCAGTATTAAATGTGACCAGTGCGGCCCCCCTCCCTCTATATTCATTGGTGGCCAGTGCGGCCCCCCCTCCCTCCCTCCCCAGTATTAAATGTGACCAGTGCGGCCCCCCTCCCTCTATATTCATTGGTGCCCAGTGCGGATTCCCAGTATTAAATGTGACCAGTGCGGCCTCCCCTCTTCCCCCCCCTAATTAAAATCACACCCCCCCCCATCATTGGTGGCAGCGGAGAGTTCCGATCGGAGTCCCAGTTTAATCGCTGGGGCTCCGATCAGTTACCATGGCAGCCAAGACGCTATTGCAGTCTGGGCTGCCATGGTTACTTAGCAATAAATAGAAGCATTATACTTTACCTGCGATGTCTGTGACCGGCCGGGAGCTCCTCCTACTGGTAAGTGAAAGGTCTGTGCGGCGCATTGCTTATAGCACAGACCTGTCACTTACCAGTAGGAGGAGCGCCCGGCCGGTCACAGACATCGCAGCTCGCAGGTAAGTATAATGCTTCTAAAAATTGCTAAGTAACCATGGCAACCAGGACTGCAGTAGCGTCCTGGTTGCCATGGTTACCGATCGGAGCCCCAGCGATTAAACTGGGACTCCGATCGGAACTCTCCGCTGCCACCAATGATGGGGGGGTGATTTTAATTAGGGGGGGGGGAGAGGGGAGGCCGCACTGGTCACATTTAATACTGGGAATCCGCACTGGGCACCAATGAATATAGAGGGAGGGGGGCCGCACTGGTCACATTTAATACTGGGGAGGGAGGGGGGCCGCACTGGCCACCGGCACCAATGAGTTAAATACAGGGGGGGGAGGGGGGGGTCTGCCCCCTGCTGCCTGGCAGCACCTGAGGAGGTGGGCCGCACCACCGCAACAGCATTGCCTGACCAAGTATAATAGCAAAGCCACAGCGCTTCAGCCATATCTAATTAATCTCTGGCAAAGCATTGTACTACATTGTCAGTAAAAGTGACTGGGGAGCATTAAACGAACAGCAAACATCCAGCTGCACCTGCAGCTGCAGCACACCAGACTTGATAAAGGGGTCATGCGCACCCCGAAACACGTTGTCTCTCAATAAACCCATACTTGTCAAATCCGGTTGTGATTTGCGCCTCACGTCCACCAGCTCGCCAGACTACAAAGGTCGTGACGGGCACTGTCAGTATTTCTAGAAATTAACGAAGTGGCGACTTGGCCCTCGCCCTTGGTTCTGTTGGACACGGCAGCTCCAACCTGATACCTAGCTAATCCAGCGGACCTTCATCACGGTTGCACCCAATCGGTGCAACATAAACAGGTGAGCAGCACATATTCACCTTAAATTGAAGAACGCTGTTTCATCTTTACCTATTTACCCTATGAGCGCCTTTCTCATCCTGTGGCCACATATTTGCTTGGACTGAATATGACAGGAAGGAGTAGTCTCCTCTCTCTCTCTAAGACGCCTGTCAATATGAACAGCTAGAAACATGGCAGATTCTAACGAGACTGGTCTCTCATGAAAAGCAAATGCATCTTTCAATCTTTCCGAAAGACCATTGCAAAATTGACTTCGGAGTGCAGCATCATTCCAACCAGTATCAGCTGCCCATCTCCGAAATTCTGAACAATATATCTCTGCGGACTGTTTACCCTGGCATAAAAGACGCAGTTTAGATTCAGCCAGAGCAATACGATCCGGATCATCATATATCTGCCCCAGGGCTACAAAAAATTCATCCACCGATCGGAGGGGCCGTGCCCCCACCGGCAGCGAAAGGGCCCAAGACTGAGCGTTATCCCTGAGCAGCGAGATGATGATCCCCACCCTCTGCTCCTCATCACCAGAGGAATGGAGATGTAGGCGAAAATGGAGTTTGCAAGCCTCTCTAAAGCGAACAAAATTCTCACTACCCCCGGAGAACGTATCCGGAAGCGAGATCTTAGGCTCGGAACAAACTCCATGAACGCCAGCAGAACCGGTCACCTGAAACTGAGACACAGTTTTACAGAGATCTGCTACCTCCAGCGAAAGACCTTGCATGCGGTCAATCAAGGTTGAAACCGGATCCATGCTTAAGACGGTTATGGCGGTTTATAATGTCCAGAAAGCTGGAACTTCTAAATAAACATCCGACTGGCTTGATCACAAACTAAGGAGCATATGGGTGAGCCCTATAAAACCCCTAGAGCTCTCCCTGACTGCTATGCCCATGCAAAGGTCTTTATGGTAGACGATTGCATGCCCACGTACCTTATACTGTGTGACACCTGAAAACCCTATAATAGTGAGGGGACACGACCACCGGCTCCCTGCACTTAATACGGACGAAGTCAGGGTCACCCAGAATCAAGCCAGTAAGGAAACACAAATAAAGGAAAAGGACTTATCTGAGGAATCATCAGTAGGAGCCTCCAGCAGTGAACAACTCATCCAGGAAGAAGTATAAACTGCAAAGTGAGGCAGTATGGGAGGGAATATAAAGGAAGACAATTAGTGAAAATAGGTGACAGCTGGGAGAAGGAAAGGAGATCACAAAGTGAAACCAAAACAAAGAACCTCATGCAAGAGGTAGAGAAGAACGTCTAACAGACCTTCTCACAGAACTGGCGGTGACAGAAGGAGGCATTGCTTCTTAGTTTGGACGCTGAAAAAGAGTTTGACCACCTAAGCTGGCCATTTCTGTTTGCGACCTTGAAAGCATACGGTCTATCTGCCCCTTTGTTCAGGCCATCCGAGGCTTATACTCCTCCCCCACAGCGACAATCAAGCTTCTGCACGCTGAATCTCGACCCATACACATAGCCAATGGGACAAGACAGGGGTGTCCCTTATTCCCCTTATTATTCGCAATGTGTATTGAACCCCTAGCGGCTAAAATTAGGGCTTGCCATGACGTCAAGGGTATTATGGTCAGGTTCAAGCTCTCACTATATGCGGATGATGTTCTTCTCCCCCTCACTAAACTCCATATCTCCCTTCCAAAACTTCACTCCATATTACAAAAGTTTGGACGACTGTCGGGGTATAAGGTCAACACCCAAAAAACTGAGGCCCTCCCCCTCAATATACCTCAGGCGACCCTTGGTTCCCTCCTGGCAAACTTCCCTTTCCATTGGAAGGAGGATTCCTTATGATAATTGGGTGTGAACCTTACCCCGTTACACAGACCTCTACAAACTTAATTTCCCACACATACAGCTAGGTCCATAAATATTGGGACATCGACATAATTCTAACATTTTTGGCTCTATACACCACCACAATGGATTTGAAACAAAACAAGATGTGCTTTAACTGCAGACTGTCGGCTTTAATTTGAGGGTATTTACATCCAAATCAGGTGAACGGTGTAGGAATTACAACAGTTTGCATATGTGCCTCCTTAAGGGACCAAAAGTAATGGGACAGAATAATAATCATAAATCAAACTTTCACTTTTTAATACTTGGTTGCAAATCCTTAGCAGTCAATTACAGCCTGAAGTCTGGAACGCATAGACATCACCAGACGCTGGGCTTCAGTTCCTGTTTGTTCTTGGGGCATTTTCCCTTCAGTTTTGTCTTCAGCAAGTGAAATGCATGCTCAATCGGATTCAGGTCAGGTGATTGACTTGGCCATTGCATAACATTCCACTTCTTTCCCTTAAAAAACTGTTTGGTTGCTTTTGCAGTATGCTTTGGGTCATTGTCCATCTGCACTGTGAAGCGTCGTCCAATGAGTTCTGAAGCATTTGGCTGAATATGAGCAGATAATATTGCCCGAAACACTTCAGAATTAATCCTGCTGCTTTTGTCAGCAGTTACATCATCAATAAATATAAGAGAACCAGTTCCATTGGCAGCCATACATGCCCCCGCCATGACACTACCACCACCATGCTTCACTGCTGAGGTGGTATGCTTAGGATCAAAGTTCCTTTCCTTCTCCATACTCTTCTCTTCCCATCACTCTGGTACACGTTGATCTTGGTCTCATCTGTCTATAGGATGTTGTTCCAGAACTGTGCAGGCTTTTTTAGATGTCGTTTGGCAAACTCTAATCTGGCCTTCCTGTTTTTGAGGCTCACCAATGGTTTACATCTTGTGGTGAACCCTCTGTATTCACTCTGGTGAGGTCTTCTCTTGATTGTTGACTTTGACACACATACATCTACCTCCTGGAGAGTGTTCTTGATCTGGCCAACTGTTGTGAAGGGTGTTTTCTTTACCAGGAAAATAATTCTTCGGTCATCCACCACAGTTGTCTTCCGGGTCTTTTGGTGTTGCTGAGCTCACCGGTGCGTTCCTTCTTTTTAAGAATGTTCCAAACAGTTGTTTTGGCCACGCCTAATGTTTTTGCTATCTCTCTGATGGGTTTGTTTTGTTTTTTCAGCCTAATGATGGCTTGCTTCACTGATAGTGACAGCTCTTTGGATTTCATCTTGAGAGTTGACAGCAACAGATTCCAAATGCAGTGTATACTATATAAAATAGACAGATGGCTCACTGTGGATAACCACAACTGGTGCTCAGGTTTAAAGAAACACCCCTGGTTCTTGAGTGTATAAATGTTTAAAAGGTAGAATCGGCACTCAGGACACTTCGAGAATACGTAGAAACGAATAAATGTATTATGTTAAAAACATTGTGTACCTAGATAACAATACATGTAAAAAAATTATAAAAATAAAAAATAAAAAGTATACGTAAAATAGTGAAATATAGCGGATGTTAGGGATGGCAAAATCACAATTTTAAAACATGCCCAGAATCCACTACATCCAATGGTTGTGTCAGATGGCACCAATAGGTCTCAGTGGATGTAATGGGATGGGGTATCCAGCTGGATAGACTTATACCCCAATGTATGGTGTAGCTGGTGATTCAATAGTGAATCATCAAATCCCATGCAATGCGTTATTTCTTATATTAGTTCAGTCCATACATGGGTCACATCATCGATTAATCTCACTGTATGAGTAAAATACTACTTTGGTTTGCGATCTTTGACTCTCTTATGTGAATAGAGGTATGCTTGCATAAGCAGAAGTCCCGATGTCAGGTACCGTGTCAGGTACTTGTAGTCTTGTGTGTAGAGGACACAGTTTCTACGTAGTTCCAACTTTCAAAGTCAGTCAAATTCACCCGTATGTGGGGAATACAGTGTTCACATTTGGTGTATAGTAGTTACGATAAGTTGCGCTGGTCAGAATCTTTTCGCGTGTAGAGACTTTCAGTGGCGTCCCACAGCTCCACCATGCTCCAGCAGTGTCGGTTTCGATTTGCAGCGTCTCTCTGGATTTGGTCCCAATTCTCGTAAGACTTGGTCCGTCTATTGATTTCGTAAGTGAAGCGATACTGTATTCCTTGACGGTATGATTTAATACATGGCCATGTATATTTCGCAGTTAATTGACGCATAGGTATTCCGCCCTGGGCACCCACAGTACCTGACATCGGGACTTCTGCTTATGCAAGCATACCTCTATTCACATAAGAGAGTCAAAGATCGCAAACCAAAGTAGTATTTTACTCATACAGTGAGATTAATCGATGATGTGACCCATGTATAGACTGAACTAATATAAGAAATAACGCATTGCATGGGATTTGATGATTCACTATTGAATCACTAGCTACACCATACATTGGGGTATAAGTCTATCCAGCTGGATACCCCGTCCCATTACATCCACTGAGACCTATTGGTGCTATCTGACACAACCATTGGATGTAGTGGATTCTGGGCATGTTATAAAATTGCGATTTTTCCATCCCTAACATCCTCTATATTTCACTATTTTACGTATACTTTTTATTTTTATTATTTTTTTAGATGTATAGTTATCTAGGTATGACGTTTTTAACATAATAAATTTTATAAGTTTCTACATATTCTCGAAGTGTCCTGAGTGCCGGTTCTACCTTTTAACCATTTATAGATTCCAAATGCAAATAGCACACTTGAAATGAACTCTGGACCTTTTATCTGCTCATTATAATTGGGATAATGAGGGAATAACACACACCTGGCCATGGAACAGCTGAGAAGCCAATTGTCCCATTACTTTTGGTCCCTTTAACAAGTGGGAGGCACATATGCAAACTGTTGTAATTCCTACACCGTTCACCTGATTTGGATGTAAGTACCCTCAAATTAAAGCTGACAGTCTGCAGTTAAAGCACGTCTTGTTTGTTTTTATTTCAAATCCATTGTGGTAGTGTATAGAGCCAAAAATGTTACAATTGTGTTGATGTCCCAATATTTATGAACCTGACTATATATAAAGAAATTAGGGACCTCCTCGCCAAATGGCAAGCACTCTCTATCCTTTTTAGGTCTTATCGCGGAGGTAAAAATGATAATTCTACCCAAGATCCGGAAACCTGTTTGAGACCCTACCCATCCCAGTTCCCCTCAGAGATTTGAAATCTATTCAGTCACAACTCCTCCGATTTATATGGGCTGAGAGACTCCATAGGATCCCTAGGTCTATACTCCTGTGTAGCAAGTCTCATGGGGGTCTGGGAGTACCTGACCTGATCAAGTATTATTGGGCAGCTCAGTTATGTTGCATCACAGCTTGGGCATCCCTGCAACCTTATTCCATCTGGATGCAGATATAGAGACTCTGGCTGGCTCCTATACACCCTAATACTTTGCTATGTTCTAGTACCTATAATACGTCAGCACCAAGGGAAATTCTGGGGCCCATGGCCTGCACTAGTTCCATATGGCGAACCTGTAGTCGTAGATTTCCTTTGGTCTCCTACCACTCTTCCATGACTTCTTTTCTATATCATCCACTACTGCCAGCGAGTCTCACCACTTCAGCAACTAGACTATGGTTTCAGTGCGGTGTCTTTCGCTATGCAGACATTGTAGACCCATTCACTAGGGACCTACTGCCTTTCTCAACTGTTCAGACCAAATATATCCTTCCCACTTCAACCAATTACTTTTATGTTCAGATCAGACACTTTGCCCAATCTATCTTCTCAGGGTTCAAAGTCTCTCTCCCGACGGCATTTGAGCACCTTTGTAGAAGGGGGTCCATATGAAGGGGTTAATATCTAAGATCTATTCCATTCTGTTGACCCCCTCCCCGGAATGAATTTGTAGACACTCTTATATGGTCCGATGGGAGGAATACTTAGGGAGATCCCTTATATGGAGGAGAGCAGCGAAGACTTCAATGTCAGTTCTCTGTCAAGAGAACCAGTATAAAATCCTAATGTACTGGTATCATACTCCCGATCTCCTCCATAGATTGAATCCTGCAGTCGCAGAGATTTGTTGGAGATGTGGGACAACTAGGGGAACACTGCACCATATTTTCTGGGACTGCCCCTTGATATGCACTTTATTGAGTGATATTTTGGGCTACAGTATACCTCCTGACCCCATATCCTACCTACTTAATATTACGCCCCCACATATAAGTAAACATTCACTTAAACTGCTATTACTAGTACTGACGGCAGTCCGCTGCCTTATTGCCCGCTTCTGGAAATGATCTGACCCACCAAAAATGTTCGATCTATATGCTAAGGTGACAGAAATCCGGACCCTGGAATGCACGACTGTTGTCTTCCAGGATAAAGTAGATCTATTCCATGCCATTTGGGATGTGTGGGACAATTATTGGGCTATTAGGCAACCCTGAGATGTAACCAAGAGAGCTATGTATACCCCCCTCCCCCCGATGTGTCTTCGTCTGTATTGTCTAAGTTTTTATTTCCTCTGCTGTTACATTCTTTATGATAGTGATGCTCTGATAGGATTCAATACAGATCATACCCACCCTAATAACAGATTTATATGGCTACTTCCCCAGGAATGTTCTTCTAACGGTGGGATACCACCTAATTGTCTCTTTTTTTTAATTTCTTTTCTTTTTTAAATAACTGAATACGACCAGATTTTGGATTTTCACATATCCTTTATTGACTTTTGCCTGGTTTACATTGCACATATCACCAGATGTTATTTTGTGTTCTTTTCCTGAATATTTTGTGCATTCTGCCTGTTCACTTTGATCTGTACAATGGTGCATACAGTTGAAATTGATTTGTGCTGTTGTATTTCAATAAAAATACAATTGTATAAAAAAATATTTTAATAGTTTAGACTTTTACTTTTATGTTTATTTTGTATATATTTTATATGTAAAATTGGGAAACGGGGTGATTTAAACTTATTTTGGTGTTTTTTTTTAGGGGGGGCACTGCACCACCAGTGAAGATAGTTAACCTGTTAATATAAATGTAGGATGCGATATGTGATACCGCCCGCACCCGGCCTCTATGACAACGTGCTGCGATCCCCATCAATTAACCTCTCAGGTGCGGCACCTGAGGAGTTAATTACCGTGGTTCGGCGGATTGCAGGGCCCTGTCATAGAGGGCGGATGCCGAGTATGTGATACCGCCGGCACCCTACATCTGACATTTGTATTGACAGGTTAATTATCTTCATTGGTAGCGCAGTGTCCACTGCCCCTCCCCTCCTCCTCCCCTTTCTTCTCAGTGGCAGCGGCACAGTGGGGAGGGAGGGACACGTGCAATAGCGCAGCCTAGTATCAGAAAATAGTAAAACCCGGTATTAAATCCGGGTACAAAAGTATTGATTGTCTATTGAAAGTTGGATACCTGGTGAAACCCTAATTTTATGGTCACTATTTCCCAGGAGTCCCCCAACTTGCACATCTCTTAGGGTACTTTCACACTTGCGTTAGAGGATTCCGTCAGGCAGTTCCGTTGCTGAAACTGCCTGCCAGATCCGGAAATCCGTATGCAAACGGATAGCATTTGTTTCTGGATCCGGATGCAGATCTGTCTGACAAATGCATTGAAATACCGGATCCGTGTCTCCGGTGTCATCCGGAAAAACGGATCTGGTATTTATTTTTTACACATTTTTTAAAGGTCTGCGTATGCGCAGACTGGGTAACCAGATCAGTTTTTCCGGAACACTTGGTACCAGATCCGGCATTAATACATTTCAATGGAAATTAATGCGGGATCCAGCTTTCCGGCAAGTGTTCCGGAATTTTGGCCGGAGAAAATACCGCAGCATGCTGCAGTATTTTCTCCGGCCAAATACCGTAAGAGTGACTGAACTGAAGACATCCTGATGCATACTGAACGGAATGCTTTCCATTCAGAATGCATTATGATAAAACTGAAGCGTTTTTTTTTTCGGTATTGAGCCTCTGTGACGGAACTCAATACCGGAAAACTTTAACTCTAGTGTGAAAGTACCCTTATTCTGTCAGATCTATTGGTTAATACTAAGTCCAGTATGGCTGTCCCTCTAGTCGGATCCTGAACCAGTTGGGAAACGTAATTGTCTTTGGTTATTGCCAAGAACTTTTTTCCTTTTATAAACGTGACTGATCATTTGCTGTATGCTGCTGTCTTGAATGGTGGGACTCTTAGGTGAGTGGGGGTTTTTGGGGCTCAAACATTCTCTTATTTTATATCTTGCACAAATAAATATGCTGGAATTGTAAAAGTTTAACAGTACACAGCATTTAAACCTTTCACCTTGTGAATCAAATCATTCAGAAAATCATGTCTACAGCCCTTCATCTGATCTGGTTGATTGAAAGGACTTCTTCTGTTCAGTGTCGAGAAATCGGTAATTCAGTCACTTTCTTTCAATCAGTGCTTGTACTGGTTAATTCTGTTTCATCCTCATTGTGGTCTTTTTTTATGTAAATCTGGCCACATAGTAGTTGAATCATATAAATTACGGAAAACGTATAGCAATATCAAATGCAAAAATTCTATATATTTCCATTTATAGAGATTCTGAAATGAACAATGCAGACAGGGAAAATGATCCTTCTTATGTTCACTGAAAAGTAAGTGTATGACGGGACGATGTTTGATTTAACTAATCTGTCCCTTAAGTAAATGCCTCCTCTAGGTAACCTAAGAGGAGAACTGGAGAAGGCTGCAATGTTTTTTATAGCCCCTCCTAAGTCGGGACCAAAGTTCACTAAGATTCTGTGTTATATGATTCTTCATAGGTACAAAAGGTGAAAAAAAGGAGTATGTCGGTCATTGATCTGTGTGTAGTGTTCTGTTTCTGAATTTAGCCAACGTTAATTTCTGTTTCTTTCTAGACAAGTGGACCCTAACAGAAACCTGTAATCATAAAAATGCAGTCCAGTCTGCAGTCCAGATGTTTTAGAGCAGGAGGAGCTGAGCAGACTGATATATAGTTTTATGGGAAAAGATTCAGTATAACTTGTCATTTATTCATTTAAACTCTGCTCATTCTGGGTAAGATCTACTGTATGTCAGCCGAACCAGACAATTTCAGGCCAACCATCTAATCCTCCAACAGCAGATGACAGGGTAGCTAAGGATTGGGCATGTTTGATACCAAGACACTGCCAGATGTGTCTGGCTTTCTGCTGTCACCACATTCACTATATATGCATGCTTAACCAAGCTGAGCATGCATATGTATGGGAGGATCAGGGGAGATAGCTATTGGTCAGACAGTTATCCCGTGTATGGCCAGCTTTAGGAGTCATATGGGAGGTCCGATCATTAAATAACATATGTCTCTCTATGACTTTGCATATAGTGAAGGCTGTCAGTCATTGCTATGACCTCTCCTAAGCTCAAAAGGAGTTGAGATTTCAATGAATAAATGACACATTTCACAGAATCTTTTCCCATAAAATCTGCTTAGCTCTTCCTGCTCTATAACATGATGTCTGTAGATTGCATTGAATTTTCACAGTGGCAGGTTCAATTTAAATGGGTCTGGTAACAGATATTTACAGCATATCTACAGAATATGCTGTGTGTAATATCTGGAGAATGGGGGTCCCCTAAACCCTCTTCAGCAATCCAAAGTGGATGGAGGCAAGTGTCCATAACACCTATACACCTACAATGGAAATGATTGTGAGCAGCCAGCATCCTGCTCTATCTCAGTATATGCAGACACTTGTTCTTGCAGTACATGGGGAACTAGAGGTGAGATACCCATCTATCAGATTTTTATAATTCTAATATGTACTGTGGTTATACAGTATACTATAAATGTCTGTAGTTAGAATAGCCCTTTAACTTGTGAATTAGCCAGATATGAGGAAGAGTATCAAATGCTGTAGTAAAGTTTAACTATGTCACATCTCGTGCCATCCCTCTGTCCAGATTCTGACTTCATAAATATTATTGTAACGCAGCGCGTGTGGAGCCACTGTGTCACTTAACGGATCTGCCTTAGGGCTGTTTTTAAGTGCATTATCTAAGTGGCTCTTCTGGTCTTCACCCTTTCACCCCGATACAGGGATCTGGTCTCCAATGCAGGGAAACCACCAGCCCACTACCTCTTGGAGTAGTCTACTTTCAGTGAAAGCTGACCAAAGTAGGTCAACAGACACCGATGCGTGGCACTAAAGGGGATAGGGAGTATTGTAGCCAGTGGACATGCAGAGGTCAGAGCAGGCAATCCAATAAACAGGACAAGGATGGGAGCACAGGGTCAGTACTATAAACAGGAGGAGGTCAAGGCAGATGAAACCATTAAAATATAGTGAATGGTCATAGGTCAAATATAGAAGATCAGAAAACATCTTTACCAGGCTACGAACCTTTTGTTCAGTAACCCTTTCATAAATACCCTGGGAAGGCTAGCCATAGGCTGTGACAGAGAGCACAGACATCTTATGGGCAGAGATGACTGCAATTAGAAAAAAAGAGGTCACAGCCCCAGCATGGAGTGGATAGGCCGAACACTACTCCAGCAGCTTTGTCTGCCGAGAAGGAGCAGAGAGATACTGGTGGGCACATACCACCAGATAAACAGGACAGAGGGACAAGTGAATGTTCTGGCAACCTTAGCCGACAGGGGTGGAGAAACAGTGTTACAATACCTCCTCTTTATGCCCCTTCTTTATTGGTCCAGACTGTAGGAGACGTCTTCTAAGGAGGACTGTGTGTCAATGTTCTTGGCAGGTTCCCAGGATCTTTCTTCCGGACCAAAATACTTCCAGTCCACCAAATAGTTATTCTCCCAACCTTCTTCATAACCAGGATACTCTTAACCCTAAACTCATCTTCAGGGACAATTGGATTGAGGGCTGAGACTGAAATAATGGTTGCACACCAATGGTTTGAGGTGGGAAACGGGTAAGGAATTGGGAATTGTCAGGATCAGGGACTTAGATTCAGAAGGGGAGCCTGCAGGGTCACCCCGGACCTCCCTCTATCAGCACTCCTTCCTGAAACTAATGAGTCTTAGTTGCCACCACTTGTCATATCAGGCTGACGAGACACCTTTGCATTAAATAACACCTAAGTACTCTCGACAGCTGCTAGCATTCACAGGTTTAATAAATCTAGGTAACGCTTCTTCTAAGGTCATGGAATGGTTGGTACACAAGAAGGCTCTTATTAAAGTGAAGTTTTAATATAAAAAATGGACTGTGTGTACAAACAATGGGGTTATCATAGAAAATATAACATAAAATACACAGCCATATACATACAGTGCAAAATAACAGTTTGTAAAATAAAAGGGATAAAAACAGAACTTAATACATTACGAGACGGTTAAGTCCGGTTGCCTGGGGAAGCAGAAATATTGGTTAGTCCATCAAGCTAGTGATCCTAAAAGAAATGACAGTTTGCTTTTCTCTATGCATGTGTTAAAAAGGGTCAATATCTTCCCCCATCACCTGTGATGTCAGAGGAGGGCAGGGAGTATGGTAGTGACCTTTTAAAGGGCTTCTGTCATCCCCCAAAATTCATTTTTCATTTTTGGGCATATTAAAATCCTTATTGTACGACTATTCCCTATATAGGGCTCTTACCTTGTTCTGTGGCTTCGTTTCATTAAAAATCGAGCTTTTAAAATATGCAAATGACTTCACTACCAGCAAGTAGGGCGTCTACTTGCTGGTAGCCGCCCCCTCCTCCAGTTGATTGACAGGGCCAGCGAGCGCTCTACTCCTCCGGCTGGCCCTGTCTGCAATTCAAATCCCGCGCCTGCGCCTTACGTGTCTTCATTCGGCGCAGGCGCTCTGAGAGAAGGACGCTCGCTTCCTCAGCACTTCCTCAGTGCGCCTGCACCGATGACGTCTTCTCTTTCGGGTTTAGAGGAGACGTCATCGGTGCAGGCGCACTGAGGGAGTGTTGAGGAAGTGAGCGTCCTTCTCTCAGAGCGCCTGCGCCGAATGAAGACATGTAAGGCGCAGGCGCGGGATTTGAAATGCTGACAGGGCCAGCCGGAGGAGGAGAGCGCTCGCTGGCCCTGTCAATCAACTGGAGAAGGGGGCGTTTTTTTAAAGGAAGATGCGGTGGCTACCAGCAAGTAGACGCCCTACTTGCTGGTAGTGAAGTCATTTGCATATTTTAAAAGCTCGATTTTTAATGAAACGAAGCCACAGAACAAGGTAAGAGCCCTATATAGGGAATAGTCGTACAATAAGGATTTTAATATGCCCAAAAATGAAAAATGAGTTTTGGGGGATGACAGAAGCCCTGACTGCCTCAAAATCTTTGTATTGAAATATCTTTTCGGGTATTCACCTTAGCAATTTCATATTACCTCCATCCACTCCGTCAGAATGTCCTGCACACATGCATACCAAACATGGCGGAGGTAATGGCAGGATAGATGGAGTTATCTAATTGCTCCCTGTTACTGAGGTGGGATCTATTTGATTTTGATACCATGGAAGAATATACATGGCATGAGTTCTTAGGAGGAAGCATGTGGTTCAAATATGGATTTGTCCACTTATTTATTTGATCTATATTGCAAGATAGGAGTTTCATGTGTGACCTCGGCTGGAAAGGACACTAGCCTTTTCCTGACCCCTCTAACTGTTCTGGTCTGTATAACGCTGGTATCTGACATCTTCACACTTTATAATACGGCTCTGGTTTCGATGAAGTTGTTCCATCCTAATGGTTTTTATTGCTACAATCTCAGGCCTGGAAGGACATGGAGGAGGTGATGACCCCCTACAGCAATGTAAAGGGAGGGGTTGCCTACTCCTAACAAAATTTTAATATCTGGATGGATGGCAGGTCCATGATAAAGTCCATCGCGAAATGTTGCCATGGAATATCAGGCAAAGGAAGGCACAGTCTACCAGGCGTCTGCCGGGAGGACTTATTCTGTGCACATGTGACACAGAAGGCAACATAGTCATGGGCATCATGGGAAAGTGCAGGCCACCAATAGTTTTGGGAAATAAAATTTGCGTTCTTGCAGAGAACTGAGCATCCTGCAAATTTTGACTTGTGTTCGCAAACAATGATACACCTCTATTTGGCCACAGGAATGAATGTAATACCAAGTGGGAATGTCCTTAACTAAGACCCGAGCTACTGACATGATTCCAGTGGATCAGTATTATGTTGAGGCTCCACAATCTGGTCTGTTGGGTCAGAGGAATGCAATAGGGCATCTGCCTTAATGTGCTCTGCAGGACGAAAATGTAGAACAAAGTTGGAACAGGCAAAGAAAAGAGACCACCTGGCTTGACGTGGATTGAGTTGCTGGACCGTCTGGAGATAGATCAGATTGTTGTGGTTGGTGTAAATAACCACAGCTTGACTGGCCTTGCTCTCTGGCACCCACGTTACTCCTGGTCCCTGCATGGCTGCCGCTGCATCTCCCCATACGCGGATGAAAACATGGGGGAAGTGGGAGGGGCAGCCAAAAGCAGGCAGCAACTGGGACGAGCCTCCCTAGCGTCACCTGCGATGCTAGGGAGGCTCAGCCCCGTCGCCGCCTGCCATTGGCTGCCCGCCCCCCTGACACCGTATGATTTCATCCGCGCATGGGAATGAGAATGCATTAGGGCAAAACTGATCCGTTTTGGATCGCTTTTGAGAGCCCTGAACGGATCTCACAAACGGAAAGCCAAAACGCTAGTGTGACAGTAGCCTTAGATCTTTGAGTGGAGTCATCTGCAGGGAATAATGCAATGTACTAAAGCATAGTTGCATCAGTCTGGGTCTCCTGCTTGTCAAATTTGGATACATCCAGCTGTGGGGGGGGGGGTGAAACATAGCAGGGAAGCATTGTTGGTGTCTTGTTGATTGAAATATCTTTTATTCACAATCAGTTGTCAGATTACAAACATATGGTATACTGCAACGCAGTACAGGCTAGAACACAGTACAATACATACTACACACATACTTTATAGTTCATACTTTAGGGTACACGGACATTCCAATAAAGCATCACATACAGTACCAATATATTACATATCAATTAACAAGCATCACACAAGTGATATGGAAGTGGGAAAGGGAGCGGAGTCAAAGGCCCAAAACTTTATTGAAAGATGGAAACACCGAGGGGAGAGGAGTAGGACAGGGGTTTTAATCCCTTTTTTTAATCGAAGTCCAGACAGTCTATGATAGCTTCTGTGCAGGTTGTGAAGCAGCTTACAGCAGTCCTGAATGGACATCCTCTCCCAGTTCATCACCAGGCGCAGCTGTTTTCATGTTATTCTATTCGATTTTTTATTTTATTTATGTTTATACTAATTTGATGTTTGCCTCTCCAGATATGTAGCTGTACTGTCAATGTTATATAAAAACTAGTGTTGATCGAGCACTAAAGTTCTCGGGTGTTCGGGTCGAACACCTCGGGATGCTCGGGTGCTCTACCGAGCACAATGGAAGTCAATGGGAGAACCCAAGCATTAAACCAGGCACCCTCTGCTCTGAAGAGGGGAGGGTGTCTGGTTCATAGGAAAAGGTCAGAAATTGATGGAAACACCACCGAAATGGTTCGGGAAAACATGGGGAGGATGTCTGGATGCATCTTGGACTCCCAGGTCGCTGCTGGGAATGATGTTGTTCAAGTAGTACGCCACTTTTACAGACTGACAATAATACGCACAAAACCGAAGATAAAAATGGATTTTAGAGGAAAAATTGTTAGGAAACATTCTTTCCTGTATATTAACTTGTATATAAAGTGCAAGTGCTGCCAAAAATTACAAGGAAGAGGCACTCCGATAGAACCTGTATATCAGTGTTTCCCAACCAGTGTGCCTCCAGCTGTTGCAAAACTACAACTCCCAGCATGCCCGCACAGCCAAAGGTTGTCCGGGCATGCTGGGAGTTGTAGTTTTGCAACAGCTGGAGGCACACTGGTTGGGAAACACTGCTGTATATCACATAATGGAGGTCTCATTCACATTGTGGTACAAGTTTTCAGGTAGTGGGACTCCTACACTCATAAAGCCTATGCACTAAGTAAAAGGGCTTCCAAAAATTACTAGGAACCGGCACTCCAATACACCCTTTATTACACATAAAGGAGGGCATCATACACCTTTGAAAAATTATGATTGATGGCCTGCTGGTGACCCTCAAAAACATTAAGAGCAAGGGCCTGCTGGCAGGGGCGTAGCTAAAAGCTCATGGGCCCGGGTGCAAGAGTTCAGCTTGGGCCCCCGTCCCTCAGCGCTTGTTGGCAAGGGGCAGGGGAGCACATATCCTTTCTGCTGCCTGAGGCAAACATTGAAAGGGCACCCCCTCATGCCAAATTGTTAACCTAACCCCTTCCCTCCAGCCAGAGGTGTAAATTGAGCAGTATGCACTTTCTATAATGCCAGTGTCTCATGTGGCACAAGGGTCTTTGGGCCCCCTCAGGCTCCTGGGCCCGGTAGCGACTGCTACCTCTGCACCCCCTATAGCTACGCCCTTGCCTGCTAGTAACCCTATAAAACATTATGGGCGAGGGCCTGCTGCTGAGCTGACCATCTAAAACATTAGGGGTGAGGGTCTGTTGCAGAGCTGACTCTCTAAAACATTAGGGGCGAGTGCCTGCTGCTGATCTGAGCATTGAAAAAATTATGGGCAAATGCCTGCTGCTTAGCTAACCATTGAAAAAAATATGGGCGAGGGCCTGCTGGTGAGCTGACCCTCAAAAACATTATATGCAAGGGCCTGCTGGTGAGCTGACCCTCTAAAAGATTGTAGGTGAGGGCCTGCTGGTGAGCTGACCCTGTAAAACATTATGGTTGAGGGCTTGCTGGTGAGCTGAAATTGGGGTACGTTTTGAGAAACCGCTGAACCACTAAGTTGAAGACGAGGGCTAGGCATGGAATGTGTGTGAGCTTGCCAAGCTCCAAAGCCGCCACCAAGTTATGGCCATTATCAGACACAACCATGACTGGTTCTAGGTTGATTGGCGAGAGCCACAGCTCAGTCTGGTCTCTTATTCCCTTCCACAGCTCTGCGGCGGTGTGTTGTTAGTCACCTAAGCAGATCAACTTAAGCACGGCCTGTTGACGCTTCCCCACTGCAGTGCTACACTGCTTCAAGCTACCGACTGATGGCTGACTGGTGCTGCAAGAGGATAATTCTGAGGTGGAAGTGGAGGAGGAGGCGGAGGAGGAGAAGTGGGGGTTGGAGCCACTAACGTAGATGGTGGCGGAAACCCTAATGGAATTAGGGCCCGCAATCCTTGGCGTCGGTAGCACCTATGCCATCCCAGGGTACGAGTCGCTCCCGGCCTCCACAACGTTCACCCAGAGTGCCACCAGGGAGATGTAGCATCCCTTGTCTATGTGTCAGTGGTTAAGTGGATCTTCCCAGTAACTGCATTGGTCAGGGCACGGGTGATGTTACGGGACACATGCTGGTTTAAGGCGGGCACACCGTGAAAAATAGTGGCTGGTGGGGACTGCGTAACGAGAGACGGCTGCTGAAATCAGGCTGCGGAAGGCCTCAGTGTCTACAAGCCTTAAGGCCAACATTTCCAGGGCTAGTAATTTGGAAAGTTGCGCATCTAATGCTATCGCCTGTGGGTGGGTGGCTGGGTATTTGCACTTGCGTTGAAATGCCTGGGGTAAGGACATTTGTACGCTGCGCTGGGACACGGAAGTGGATGTGGTCGCTGACGGTGCTTGTGAAGGTCCAGGTGCATGGCGGGAGGCATACGGGCCTGCGTCTTTGACAGGGGATGGGCCAGCATGTAACACAGGGGAAGAGGAGGCAGTGATGTGACCTGCAGACACATATTTTGGACCCAGGCATTCGGCCCACCTATTACAGTGCTTTGATGCCATGTGGCGGATCATGCTGGTGGTGGTAAGGTTGCTAGTGTTCACACCCATGCTCATTTTTGTATGGCACATTTTGCAAATTACAATTCTTTTGTCGTCCGCACTTTCCTCAAAGAAACTCCTAACCCTTGGCAAGGGAAATTTCCGCTAGGGTGTGTTCTGGGGAACAGTTGCGGGCCTGTTTGGTGTGGCCCGCCTCCTCCCTTTTGCCACCCCACTGCCTCTTCCAGCCTGTTGCAGTGCTGCAGATCCCTCCCCTTCCGTACTGCTGTCCTCGCTCGGCTCGCCACCTTCCCAGGTTGGGTCATTGACTTCATCGTCCACCACCTTCTCTTCCACTTCCTCACTCTGCTCATCCTACTGTCTTGTTGACCTAACAACCTCAGTTATTGACTGTTTCTCATCCTCATCATCAACCTCTTGAGACACTAATTGCCGTTGACTTATTGGCAACTGTGTCTCATCATCATCATCCACCTCGTGAAACACTAATTGCTGTTCCCCACCGTAATCTTCTTGTGACTGTGGATGCTCCAGAGTTTGGGAATCAGGGCAAAAGATTTCCTCATGTCCCATTTCAAGCAGGCTTGGCGAGAGGCACAAATTAAGGAATGGCGATGAAAAAAGCTCCTCGGAATATCTGAGTATAGGATGTCTTGTTTGGCAAGACTCTCCATGGTGGGAGGAAAGAGGATCAGGGTGAGGATTGTGTTGACCAGATTCTTGGCTACTGAGACTAGATTTGGTGGAAGACAGGGTGGTGCTTAACCGACTGGATGCATTATCTGCTGCAATCCAACCGACCACCTGGTCGCAGTAGTCTGACTTCGAGAGCGTTGTCCTGCGCCGCCCTGCAAACTGGGACATGAAGCTAGGTATCGTGGATGATTGTTTTTCTTGTGCTCTGGCAGCAGGCACAGTTTCAACGCGCACGGGGCCACGGCCTCTGCGTGCACCATCAGCATCGCGGCCACTTCCCTGACCCTTACTGCTCGCCTTCTTCATATTAAATGTTATACATGCTTGAAAGTATGTCATAAGTACAGTAGCATAGGATTTGTAAGTGTATGCACAAAAAAATTAAAAAAGGTATTTGGGATGTGGAAATTTTACACAAGAGATATACCGCAAATAATGTCGCTGATAGCAGCAGCTAATAAAATATTACAGGGAATGTCACAGGTATTTAGGATGTGGAAATGTTACACAGCAGAAATACTGCAGATAACGTCGCTGATGTCACCAGTGGCTAATATAAAATTACAGGGAATGTCACAGGTATTTTGGATGTGGAAACGTTACATAGGAGAAATACTGCAGATAATGTTGCTGATGTCACCAGCGGTTAATAAAAAATTACAAGGAATATCACAGGTATTTGGGATCTGGAAACGTTACACAGGAGATGTACAAGTTGCGCTAAAAATATACGGTATATTGCTGCTGCCACACACAACAATAGTCCTTAAAAGGACTTTTGGGTCTGTAATGTTTTAGCAATTTAGCGCAGGTTGCGCTAAAAATATATATTGCTGCTGCCACACACAACAATAGTCCTTAAAAGTTTTTAAACGTACAAAAAAAAATATTTCACTCCCTACACTATCTTTCCCTTCTTCAGCACAGCTCTCCCTGACTAACACTGAGCCGAACACGTGTCATCGGGTGCTATATAGCACCCGATGACACGTTACGGCCAGCCAATCATTGTTATGCCAGTAACCAACATGGCTATGGCATTACAGTGAAGGGCAGTATTTACCTGCACGTTTATTGGCTGCGAGCTGAACTGGTGTTTGGCCGAGCATGCTCGATCAACACTAATAAAAACCTATAAAAATGTGTTATCATATATAAATCTCAATACCATAGTGTGTAATGATATTCTCCAGTTCAGATTTTAACATTTATTTAAAATGTGTATATAAGAGCCATGTTGGTTTGGCTACATGCATACACTACTCACAAAAAGTTAGGGATATTTGGCTTTCATTTGAAATCCATGGAAAACGTGAAATGTTCACGCTACAGTGATATTATATCATGAAAATAGGGCATTTAGGTAGAAGCATACAATTGTGATTTTCTCATCTTAAAACAGTGGTAGGTATACCCCACAAATAATGTCAGTGTCTCAGTTACTTGTAGTAAAGAGACCGGCACTCCGCAATTCCAATAATGAAAAATGGTTTCTTTTATTCGTCACCCATATGTGACTTATTGTCTGATGAGGCATGGCATCCCACTCTTCTTGAAGGGCGGCCCTTAGGTCATTGAGGTTCTGGGGTACAGTTATGAGCCTCTACACGTCGACTCAGCTGTTTCCATAGGTTTTCAATGGGATTCGGGTCTGGAGAAGGTGCAGGCACCTCCATTTGAGGTACCCCAGTCTCCAGCAGCCGTTCCCTAATGATGCAACCTCGATGAGCTGGAGCATCGTTGTCCATGAAGATGAAATTAGGCCTGTGTTGTTAATGCAGAGGTACATTGACTGGATTAATGATGTTCAAGTAGTATGGGCTTGTCACTGTCCCATTCACAAAGTGTAGGGCAGTTCTGTATTGACTAGACACACCTGCCCACACTGTAACACTACTACCACCAAATACTCGTCTGGTGACAACAGTTGCTTATGCATAGCGTTCTCCTTGATGTCTCCAACATCGTTGGCGGCCATCATTTCTGCGCAAAGTAAATCAACTTTTATCAGTGAACAGCATTGAGACCCACTGGTCCATCGTCCAGCGTAGATGCTCCCTGGCCCATGCAAGGCAATTAAGCCTGTGTCTGGTGGTGTGGTCAGGTACCCTTGCAGGTCGTCTAGCACGCAAACCATGCTGATGTACAAACCGGATTCCAAAAAAGTTGGGACACTAAACAAATTGTGAATAAAAACTGGAGATGGCAAATGTCAATATTTTATTTGTAATAGAACGTAGATGACAGATCAAACGTTTAATCCGAGTAAATGTATCATTTTAAAGGAAAAATACGTTGATTCCAGTTTTCACGGTGTCAACAAATCCCAAAAAAGTTGGGACAAGTAGCAATAAGAGGCTGGAAAAAGTAAATTTGAGCATAACTAAGAGCTGGAAGACCAATTAACACTAATTAGGTCAATTGGCAACATGATTGGGTATAAAAAGAGCTTCTCAGAGTGGCAGTGTCTCTCAGAAGCCAAGATGGGTAGAGGATCACCAATTCCCACAATGTTGCGCAGAAAGATAGTGGAGCAATATCAGAAAGGTGTTACCCAGCGAAAAATTGCAAAGACTTTGCATCTATCATCATCAACTGTGCATAACATCATCCGAAGATTCAGAGAATCTGGAACAATCTCTGTGCGTAAGGGTCAAGGCCGTAAAACCATACTGGATGCCCGTGATCTCCGGGGCCTTAAACGACACTGCACCACAAACAGGAATGCTACTGTAAAGGAAATCATAGAATGGGCTCATGAATACTTCCAGAAACCATTGTCAGTGAACACAATCCACCGTGCCATCCGCCGTTGCCAGCTGAAACTCTACAGTGCAAAGAAGAAGCCATTTCTAAGCAAGATCCACAAGCTCAGGCGTTTTCACTGGGCCAGGGATCATTTAAAATGGAGTGTGGCAAAATGGAAGACTGTTCTGTGGTCAGACGAGTAACGATTCGAAGTTCTTTTTGGAAATCTGGGACGCCATGTCATCCGGACCAAAGAGGACAAGGACAACCCAAGTTGTTATCAACGCTCAGTTCAGAAGCCTGCATCTCTGATGGTATGGGGTTGCATGAGTGCGTGTGGCATGGGCAGCTTGCATGTCTGGAAAGGCACCATCAATGCAGAAAAATATATTCAGGTTCTAGAATAACATATGCTTCCATCCAGACGTCATCTCTTTCAGGGAAGACCCTGCATTTTTCAACAAGATAATGCCAGACCACATTCTGCATCAATCACAACATCATGGATGCGTTGGAGAAGGATCCGGGTACTGAAATGGCCAGTCTGCAGTCCAGATCTTTCACCTATAGAGAACATTTGGCGCATCATAAAGAGGAAGGTGCAACAAAGAAGGCCCAAGACGATTGAACAGTTAGAGGCCTGTATTAGACAAGAATGGGAGAGCATTCCTATTTCTAAACTTGAGAAACTGGTCTCCTCGGTCCCCAGACGTCTGTTGAGTGTTGTAAGAAGGGGAGATGCCACACAGTGGTGAAAATGGCCTTGTCACAACTTTTTTGGGATTTGTTGACACCATGAAATTCTGATTCAACATATTTTTCCCTTAAAATGGTACATTTTCTCAGTTTAAACTTTTGTTCCGTGATTTATGTTCTATTCTGAATAAAATATTAGAAGTTGGCACCTCCACATCATTGCATTCAGTTTTTATTCACGATTTGTCCCAACTTTTTTGGAATCCGGTTTGTAAATGGTTTCAAATGGTCTGACATGAAACTTGGGTTCCTCTCGCCTTCCTTAAATTTGCCTCGAATTGTGTGGCATTCATCATCTGGTTCCACAGGGCATTGTTCACAATGAAGTGATAATCAGTGTGGGATGTGGCCAAAGGACATCCACTTCTATACCTTTCTGTGACTTTTCCAGTCTCTCTGTATCACTGTTGCAACTTGCTGATAACACTCTGTGATACTCTAAGCTCAGTGGCCACTTCCGTCTAAGAACATCCTGCTTGAAGCATCACAATGGCAACGTACTATTGATCAATTGTTAGGTGTCATCTTGGTCTCATGATATCAAAATGTGAACAGAATTTTGAGGAGGACTGTTTAAATACAATTCTAATTGAACCAGGACATTTATTGGTCAATTCATGGATCAAACACCTGTTGTGAATTCTGCTGTTAAGCTCCTTGTTAGAGAACAGCAAGTTGTGCAAAAAGTACTGAAACACTGAACAGCTGGACACGTGCATTCAGAAGTTTAGAGAAGGTCACATTAAATTCACCTGTAAAGGATATAGTGCATTTTAGGTTCATCCTGAAATTTCACCTACAAGCCAAATATCCCTAACCTGTATATGTTTCAGCAACTGAAGGAGCGAATCGCTCAGAAATGCATTTGGCATATGGAGTATTTTATGCAAAAATCTGTGTCACTACAGTACCATTCAGGTTGCACTAATAGCCAGGGCCGTCTTTAATATTGATTGGACCCTGGGCAAGAATTTACTTGGGCCCCCTGGATCCCGCCTTCCCACACCTTAAAAAAAAAGCGAAAATCTTATACTCACCTGTGTCCTTTCACTGGCGCTCACTAGCTGCTGGTACGGCGAGGGATGGTGCAACGCAGACGCGCACACCTTACAGCGTCCTGGCACAGGCGGGCGTGATGACATCATCACGCCTGCCTGCGCTGGGATTTCACTACCAAATAGACCTCAGGCCTGTAGCCTATGACAAGTCTTGTCGCCATCTGCAAATTTTAAGGCGCATTGGCGACCATTTTGGTCGCCATCTGGAGCGCTGTATTGCATCAGTGACATGAACACTCTCCACATATAATGTTATATTACATCAGTGACATCACCGCTGTCCACATATAAGTGATATTTTACATCAGTGACATCACCGCTGTCCACATATATGTGATGGGCGGTGATGTCACTGATGTAATATATTACTTACCGGTATATGTGGACAGCAGTGATGTCACTGATGTAATATATTACTTATGTGTGGAGAGTGGTGATGTCACTGATGTAATAGATCACTTATAAGTAATATATTACATCAGTGACATCACCGCTCTCCACATATAAGAGGCATATTACATCAGTGACGTCATCCCTTGGCGCTGGGGTGCGCGGCCAGGGCCGGCCTTAGGTGTTCAGGCGCCCTGTGTAAGCTAACCTTGTGGTAGTGTTACCTGCAGTCCTATGTAAAACCACAGATAACACTAGTGTAGATCATGTGGAAGTGTTACCTTCGTCCTTAGTGTGCCTCCCTGTGTCTATCGCATGGACTCCATGCTGGCGCTGCCTCCTCTTCCATCTTCTTCCTCTTGCCCCGCACAGAACGTTCTGAAGCAGCTGCGTCAAGACATAGGAACACTGTGGGCATGGTGATACACACAGGGAGAGACACACACAAAGGGACAGGGACACACACAGGGACGGACACACACACACACAAAGGGACAGACACACACACAAAGGGACAGACACACACACAAAGGGACAGACACACACACACACACACACACACAAAGGGACAGACACACACACACAAAGGGACAGACACACACACACACAAAGGGACAGACACACACACACACAAAGGGACAGACACACACAAAGGGACAGGCACACACACACACACACAAAGGGACAGACACACACACACACAAAGGGACAGACACACACACACACACACAAAGGGACAGACACACACACACACACAAAGGGACAGACACACACACACACACACACAGGGACAGACACACACACACACACAAAGAGACAGACACACACACACACAAAGGGACAGACACACACACACACAAAGGGACAGACACACACACACACACAGGGACAGACACACACACACACAAAGGGACAGACACACACACAAAGGGACAGACACACACACAAAGGGACAGACACACACACACACAAAGGGACAGACACACACACACAAAGGGACAGACACACACACACACAAAGGGACAGACACACACACACAAAGGGACAGACACACACACACACACAAAGGGACAGACACACACACACACACACAAAGGGACAGACACACACACACACAAAGGGACACACACACACACACACACACACACACCCACACACACAGGGACGCCCCCCCCCCCCTCCCCCCGGGCTACCAAATACCTGTAAGTTCTGTCAGTTGCTTGGCTGGCTCAGGCTGTGTGTTGGGGCTGCTGGCTCGGGCTCCGCCTCCTTCCTCTCTCTCTGCCTGTGCGGCAGCTCAGCTGCGTCACGCTCCAGCAGCCACTGGTCTGCTCTGTTAAAGAGACAGGAGGCCAGGCAGCAGAGCGGAGCGCAGAGCGGCCGCGGCCCCCACGCCCCCTCCTCACTCAGTCTATTTCTGTAGACCGGACCGTGACTTTGTGCTGTTAGATGGGCGGCGGCGGCAACAAAATATAGGGGGCCCAAGTAAAATCCAAGTAAAATGCTGCTTGGGCCCCCCAGGAGCAACTGGGCCCGGGGCAGCTGCCCCTTTTGCCCTGCGGTAAAGACGGCCCTGCTAATAGCGAGCGATTTCCAATGTTCTGCAGGAGCCACAGCGAATGTACAAGGAAACAAGCACTATTGGAAACATCAGAATAAAAGACGACCATGATATCTACACAACTGTGGCACTCAGCGAAGACTCCAGGCAGAGAAGGATTCTCTTCTACTTTTAAAGAGTTTGTCTGGGTTCAGAGCTGAACCCGGACATAAGCTTCCCTTCACTCATTTACCATCTCTGAGTGGCGCATCGGAGCATTTATTGTGCATGACGAGGACTTTTTCTTTGCTACCAGTAACATACCAGGCTTCACATGGGTATGCTAGGCCGTGAGCCCTGTGACTGCACAAATCAGCGGTCTTTAACACTGCCCTAGCCTGTTTTAAAGGCTAGGGCAGTGCTAAAGACTGCCCATTAGTGCTGATGACGTCACCAGGATCACTGCTAGGTGGAAGCCTCCACCTTGCAAACTGAGAAAAAGCTGGGTACGTCACTTACATGCAGTGATCGCCACAGTATGGGAAGGAGTGATCACTAATGCCATCGCTTGTCCCCATACAAAATCATTGTTTGCCGGCAGAAGAGCTTGTTTAGACCACACAAACGATCATATTACCCAATAAATGGGCGTTTCACTCATTCATCGGGTAATTGGTGGCACTTTTACTCCAGCAGATAATCACTAACGGGCATTCCTACAAACGCTTGTTAGCTTTTATCTGGCTGATTCTTGGCCATTATAAAAGGGGCCTTAAAGCGAACCTTTCACCTCATTTTCACTTTATAAACTAGCAACAGTACCTTATAGATCATCTTCAGTGTGTTCTTATACATGTTAGTGCCACTTTCCTGCGCTGTTTATTCTTGAAAAAATCGTCTTATAAAGTTCACATTTCCTGCTCCAACAGTCACGCAACAAGTCAAGGGGGTATCCCTTCCCTCACCTCTGGCTGTACCTCCCCTGCCCTAACCCCGCCTCTATGCTCTGTAATTGACAGCCGGCTCAGTCGCCGGGACCGCGCTTGTGAATCCTGCTCATGCGCCGTCCTCATTCGCCGCGCAATCCCGTCTTTCTTGCGGACACAAGCACGATCCTGTAACAGAATCGCGCATGCGCCGTACGCGATGCCTGCCTGTCTGCTCTCCCTCCCGTGGGCGCACTCCCCTATCTTCAGGCTCCAAGTGCCCCACGTGATCACTGTAGACTTGCCGCAGATGGCAAGTCTACAGTGATCACGTGGGGCACTTAGAGCCTGAAGATAGGGGAGCGCGCACACGGGAGGGAGAGCAGACAGGCAGGCATCGCGTACGGTGCATGCGCGATTCTGTTACAGGATCGCGCTTGTGTCCGCAAGAAAGACGGGATCGCGCGGCGAATGAGGAGGACGGCGCATGCGCAGGATTCACAAGCACGGTCCCGGCGACTGAGCCGGCTGTCAATTACAGAGCATAGAGGCGGGGTTAGGGCAGGGGAGGTACAGCCAGAGGTGAGGGAAGGGATACCCCCTTGACTTGTTGCGTGACTGTTGGAGCTGTAAATGTGAACTTTATAAGACGATTTTTTCAAGAATAAACAGCGCAGGAAAGTGGCACTAACATGTATAAGAACACACTGAAGATGATCTATAAGGTACTGTTGCTAGTTTATAAAGTGAAAATGAGGTGAAAGGTTCGCTTTAAGCTGGAGAAACCTTCACCCAGGCAGTTAGAGAAAGAAATGAAAACAGTATACACATTATTCATACAGTAGACTCTCAGCTTTTGGTTCTGTTTGTTTTTCTGGGTGTTTAATTAGCTAATAACGCTCCTGGGCACAGGGAAAAGCCTTTGTTGTGCTGCAGAATTCTAAACAACCTCTTTAAAGACTATATCCACTTTAATTCATAATGATGACCTATCCTCAGAATAGGTCATCAATATCGCATCGGCAGGGGTCCGAGTCCCGGCACCCCTGCCGATTAGCTGTTTTAGGGAGCTGTCACACTCACTGGAGCTCTGGTGAGTGCAGCCTGATCCCCGCAGCCTTTCAAGCACAGCGCCATACATAGTACATGGGCTGTGCTTGGTATTGCAGCTCAGCCCCATTGAGTTGAATGGGGCTGAGAAGCAACTAGGAGCACTGGCCCCTTCTAAGTGCTGATTGCCTGGGGGTCCCGGTTGTTGGACCCCGGCTGATCTGATATTGATGACCTATCCAGAGGATAGGTTATCAATATAAATTACAGGATAACCTCTTTAAAGAATAAAAAAGAATTGCTCAACTTGTCTTCTACACCCTGCATGTACTCTCACACATTGCAGGCTGCTCAGTGCCGTTCAGTGTAAAATCCATCAGAAAAGTTTCTGGCTATGTATGTAGCCCCTCTGCTGTCCCGAATATATAGACTTGCATATCCTACAAATCAACGCTTTGTCATGTTCCTCAAACCATTCCTGAATAATTTTTGCAGTGTGGCAGAATACGTTATCCTGCTAAAAGAGGCCACCGCCATTAAGATATACCATTGCCATGAAGTGGTGTATATTGTCTGCAGCAATGTTTAGGCAGGTGTTAAATCAAAGTAACAGCCGCACGAATGTTAGCAGTCAAGGTTTCCCACCTAGTAGTAAATTGGCCAGAACATCACACTCCACTGGCTTACCTTCTTTCCATAGTGCATAGTGGTGTCATCTCTTTCCCAAGTAAGCAATGCACACACACGGCCATCTACATAGCAAAGAAAACCTGATTCATAAGACCAGGCCACCTTCTTTTATTACTCTATGGTCCAGTTCTGATGCTCACATGCCCAATATAGGTGCTTTTGATGAAGGACAGGGGTCAGCATGGGCATTCTGACCAGTCTGTGACTACAGAGCCCAATATGTAACAAGCTACAATGTGTCCCAGATTTATCATTAGCTCAAGTGAAATTAATGGAGTGAAAAAGTTGCAAATTTTTGCGCAATCGCTAAAACTGCGTAAAATTTGCGACTTTTATTGGCTCTGCACTATGCTCAAACCACAAATTGAGGAGTAGGGGCATTGCCACAGAGCATATATGATATATACCCCTGATGTGTCGTCCCTTTATTTTTCTTTATTTTAATTTCTATGTTTTGTTTGTCTGTGGGAGTTTGTTATTTTATATATAACCAATATTAAAGGCTACGTTTTATAGCAGGAGGTACCCTGTGACTTAAAGGGAACCTGTCACCTGGATATAGAGCTGAGGACATGGGTTGCTAGATGGCCGCTAGCACATCCGCAATATCCAGTCCCCATAGCTCTGTGTGCTTTTATTGTGTAAAAAAAACGATTTGATCCAATATGCAAATGAACCTGAGATGAGTCCTGTCCCTGACTCCTCTCACGTACAGGACTCATCTCAGGGTAATTTGCATATGTATCAAATCGTTTTTTTCACACAATAAAAGCACACAGAGCTATGGGGACTGGGTATTGCGGATGTGCTAGCGGCCATCTAGCAGCCCATGTCCTCAGCTCTATACACAAAATCCCGGTGACAGGTTCCCTTTAACAATTATACATACATACTACCTGTGATTATTACTCCCTCTGACGGGATATTGTCTTTGTTCTGTCCCCACATGAAGGCGAATGAAGGTGTAAATGATAATGACTTTGTGACTGGCCTACCTTCGTATCCAAGCAGTGGAGCAGACCGGACCGGCAGATGCTCAGGTTAGATGGATCCAGACGTAGACATGAGGATGCAATCAAACGTGGGTTTATTTGATCCAGAGCAGTGACATACGGTGATATAATACAGGAATGCAGTAGATGCTGTGATGTGGATGTCTTTCTGAGGCTAACTGCTGAGGCAACTGCTGAGGCAACTGCTGATCAAAAACTGATGCCTTCACAAGCCGAGGTGTGTGTCTCCAGTCACAAAGGATGCAGCACTGAAAAAGGCTACAGGAAGTGACCAGGCCCAAGGCTGCTAAAACCACGCCCAGAGAAAACTTTATAGACAACGAACGAAGCGTGCAGCATACAAATTCCGGCCAGCAGATGGCAGCAGAGAACAATAGACTTAAACAACATAGGTAGAACAAGAAATAATACAGTGCAGAAATTCAATATGAAAGGAACAGCACACTCCCCGTCTGAAATTCACTTTGGGGATTTCACTATGACGAATGTCCATAAAATATAAACAACCTGTAAAAGAAAAACATGTTAGAATGCAAAAAAGATTAGTCCCGTTTTCCAACTTGGAATGGAGAAGATCTGCGAAGCTATATACAGTCCTGTTCACCCATCAGGGACGTTCTCGATGGGTCTCATCCAACTGGAGAAACGTTCAAAGCGCTGACAACTGAAGCTGGCGGTTTGCTTTGTTCCAGTGACTAATGCACTAACTTCAGTGCGGATTTCTGGATCATTATCCGGATCCTGGATGCTGAAAACTTCCTGTACACATTCGTCCGCCTCTTCAAGCAGAAACTCTGGACCAAAGACGAATCCAACGTGATTTTGGTTGTTGGGTTCTGTGACTTTCAGATAGGCAACCGCTGCGATGGCCTCCGTGGAGGCGTCCGAGAACACGTGGAGTTCTTTCTTTATGCTAGAGGAAAGTGAAGTTTTAATATAGCATCTCGGGATGTGGATCTCATCCAAGGCACACAAAGATCGCTTCCAGGCTTCCCATTTTTGCTCTTTCTCGGAGGGAAGTGGGGTATCCCAATCCTTGACTGTTTCAGAAAACTGTCTCAGTAGAGATTTACCTTGTATGGTAATGGGCGCTACAAATCCCAGCGGATCAAATAGGCTGTTTACTACTGATAGGACGCCTCGTTTTGTGAATGGCTTGTCTGCACAACTTATCTGAAAACCGAAGGAGTCAGCCGAGAGATCCCATCTGAGGCCCAAGCTCCTCTGCACAGGTGGACTGTCCAGTCCCAAGTTAATGTCCTTGAATCCTGGTGCATGATCGCCTGATTCGAAGGCCCTCATAACAGCCAGGCTGTTTGAAGCAATTTTGTGTAGTCTAAGTTTAGCTTGGTACAACATACTTTGAGTCCTTTTGAGCAGATCGATAGCCGCTTCTTCAGTGGGTAGTGATTTGAGTCCATCGTCTACGTAGAAGTCCTTTTCTACAAAGTCTCTGGCGTCTTTACCGTACTCGAATTCTCCCTCTAATGCAGTGCGCCGAAGGCCGTAAGTTGCCACGGCAGGTGAAGGGCTGTTTCCAAATACGTGTACCCTCATACGATATTCTGCCATCTCTGCGTTGGTGTCATTATTCTTGTACCACAGAAACCTGAGGAAATTCCGGTGGTCCTCTCTGACTACGAAACAGTGGAACATCTGTTCAATGTCGGCGGTGATGGCAACGAGCTCTTTTCTGAACCTCATCAGCACTCCGACTAAGTTATTCGTCAGATTAGGACCTGTGAGAAGGACATCATTAAGCGATACACCTTGATGTTTGGCACTTGAGTCGAAAACAACCCTAATTTGATTAGGTTTCCGTGGGTGATACACTCCAAATGAAGGCAAGTACCAGCACTCGTCGTTCTTCCCTAAGGATGGAGCTGGTTCTGCATGGTTGTTGCGGAATATTTTGTCGATAAAGGCAACGATGTGTTCTCTCATCTCAGGCTTACTGTTCATGGTACGCTGAAGAGAGTTAAATCTAGACAGAGCTTGTTCCCTATTGTTCGGGAGTCTCACCCTGGTAGCTCGGAAGGGTAATGGAGAAACCCAGTGATTGGTTTCGTCTTTAAGGAACTCATTGTCCATTATCTTGATAAATTCTCTGTCCTCTACTGACAAAGCTACTTTATCATCGTCCTTGCTTGTGTGAAAGACTAATCTTCCCAAGTTGTCAGCAAAGGGAGGAATGTCGTCAGGTGGTTGTATGAGGTCTGGAGGCTTCTCTTTCACCTCATAGTGATGAGGGCAAGGCTTAATGCAAGTTGTGCGTCCATCTCCACGCACGTACGTTTTGAATGAGCGGATTTTTGGTTGATCCAGGCATACATTTCCTATGACTACCCATCCCAAGTCCAGTCTCTGGGCGTATGGTGCATAGTCGGGACCATTACACTGTTGACGCACCTTGTGTACCCTTAGATTGTCTCTGCCAAGCAGGAGTAGAATCTCGGCGTTGTTGTCCATAGGTGGGATAACATTGGCTAGGTGCCTTAGGTGTGGATGGTGAAATGCAGCTTCCGGGGTAGGAATTTCATCCCTATGGTTGGGTATTTGATCACATTCGATCAGCGTCGGTAGAGGTATTTCCGTATTTCCACTGACGGAACAAGCGATGAATCCTTGTGCCCTCCTGCCGCTAGTCTCTATGCGACCCGAGCAGGTGTTTAAGATGTAGGGTTCTGACGGTCCCTTTATTCCAAAGGCTTCAAAGAATTTAGGTCCTGCTAGGGAGCGGTTGCTTTGGTCGTCAATGATGGCATACATTTTTACTGCCTTTTCTGGTAGCCCCTCCGGGTAGACCTTGATTAGGCATATGCGGGCACAACATTTCTCACTCTGGCCCTTCCCACATACGTCCAAGCATGAGCAGGAAACAGCAGTGGCTGTGTTAGCGTGGTTCTGGGGCTCCCCGCCATGACTTTGAGCAGGACTGGTGGTGACAGCAGCAGGTGAGTCCCTTGTGAGTGTAGTTGGGTGCATAGCTGAGGCATGTCTTTCACTATGACACTCCTCACACTTGATAATGGATTTACAGTCCTTAGCCATGTGCTCCAATGAGGCGCAGCACCTGAAACATACCCCAAGCTCGGTGAGGACTTTCTTGCGCTCCTGCATGGTTTTGGATCTAAATCCTCTGCATTTGTTCAGTGAGTGTGGTTTTTTATGAATGGGACATTCACGATTGAAGGCCTTGTCTCCTGATGAGGTAGTGTACTGTCTACCAGTGAGTACTGCAGATGATGGTAGGTTAGTCTTTCTAACATTCACGCTGCTCTTAAAGTCTCTGTGTTTATGTACAATACTTTCATACCTTGATGATGGTGTCACTGAGGCTGTAGTATTGAACTCCAGGAAGTCGAGGCTGGGGTCATTCCTCATCTGGGACTGTTCATCGATGAATCTGCAGAAATGAATAAATGGGGGAAAAGTGACGTCATGCACTCTTTTGTACCTTGAGACTGATGCCGCCCACTTCTCTTGCAGGCTGTATGGTAACTTCACGACAATTGGGTTCACCCCATGGGCTGTATCGAGGTAGCACAGCCCGGACAGACGAGGGTCTCTTTTGGCAAGCTCCAGTTCCATGAGCAAATCACTTAAATCCTGAAGCTTATGGACATCCTTGAGACTGATCTTGGGGACGTTCTGCAGTCTCCTGAATAGTGCCTTCTCTATTGCTTCTGCACTGCCAAAGGTGCGTTCGAGTCTCTGCCAGGCTGCAGCGAGACCTGCTTCTGCTTGTCCTACATAGACAGTTCTAAGGCTCTTGATACGATTTGTGGAGCCTGGGCCCAGCCATTTGATCAAGAGGTCGAGCTCCTGCTCTGCGGTTAGGTTGAGGTTGACGATGGCAGCTTTGAAGGTTGCCTTCCAGGCTCTGTAGCTTTCCGCACGGTCATCAAATTTTGAGAGACTGGTGTTAATTAGCTCTCTGCTCACCATAAACCTGGCAAACTCAGACATATCTGATTTCTCACTGCTTGTTGCCATGACAACTTGTGATGCCCCTGGGGCGTATAGGCTGCGTGGCGTGAAAGGGTGAGATGCTTCCGGGTAGAATGATGTTGCTGCAGGGTTGAGCTGTGGTCTAGCCTCTGTAGATTCTGATGACTGCTGCTTGAGCTGTGGAGGTAGGCCAGGAAACACATGGTAGCCATCTTGCTGTAATAACTGTCCTTGAGAGGGTGCGTCTGGGCGACTGTTATTGGATTGCTCAGGTGCTGTGGGTGTCACTGGCACTGCAGGTAGAGCTGACTTGGAGGTTTCAGTGTTGTTGGCTTGGACAGTACTGCACACTGGGGGTGGTGCAGATAACTGTTTCAGTACGTAGTCGCTGGTGCGATCAGCTGGATCGTCTATCTCCTCTGGTGGTAAGCAGACTGAATCAGGGCCTTGGCTCAATGCTTGCTCAAGTAGTCTTACTTTTGCTAATGCGATTTCCTCTTCCCTCTCTGATTCAAGGATCTTTATTCGAGCCTCTGCTTCTGCCCTGGCAAGGACTTCTTTTTCGACGAAGGAACGCCTCACTTTGGATTGCTCTGCATTTATGCGGGCCTCTAGTAATCTGTCGCTCAGGGCGGAGCTTCTAGAGCATGATGATCTGTAGGACCGCGAGGACTGTTTGGATGAATGCGATCTGTGTGATCTAGTTTCTTGCAAATGAGAGATGCGGAGTTCCACTTTATCTTTAGCATCCAGCACCATGGCGTCTCTTTGTCTGTCTATTGATTCTGCCTTGCACAATTCTGACGGGGCTTCTTCAATATTAGAGTCTTTTAGAAAGGTTATATACCTTGTGGACAGTCTCTTGTATCTTTCATGGGCTGCGCTCAGCCGCCCGACGGCAACTTGTAAACTGGTGGCATCGCCTGAGGAGGACTTAAATCCTGATATGAGGGAGGAAACTCGTTCCCATAGCTCTTCCAGGTTGTCACATAGCTCATCTTTCCTGGTGTGATAATTTTCTGTGATCTTCATAGTTGGTTTGAGAGAGCGCGTTGGTCGCGTGACTTGGTCTGCTGGAAGTGTGGGTTCTACATCCAGCTCTTCATAATGATCAGTATCAGGTAGCATTTGTTTTGTTTCATCACTGGGGAACTGTACGAGGTCCTTTTCGGCCATTTTTATTTAAGGTGCGCTGTCTCTTTAAGAAAATGAACTTTTGAATTGGGGGCTGAAAATTGCTGTGCGGCTCAGATGAGGCACCCCGATGAGTTTCCCAAGGTGTTTTAAGTGAATAGCGGGGTTTTGGTTTGAGGGAGGCCCCACGTGTGTGAACAGTCCTTATATCGTGCGAGCAAGGGTTAATATAGGATGTAGAAAGTGGCTTGGCGAGTAGTGGAGGACTTCCAGGCGAGAGTATATCTACTGCGGACACGCCGTGCTTCCCCTTGGGCTTATGGGACGTGCACTGTTGCCGGGCAGATTTGCTGGGAGTGGGCCTGTTGCAGGGGAGGTTCCTGAGTGTGGCGCTGGGCTCTGAGGGAACCTGTAGCCGGGCATTGGACATTCAGACGGGTATTTACTGGGGTATAAGGCTTTAAGGCAGTTTTTGACTGTTCTGTCCCCACATGAAGGCGAATGAAGGTGTAAATGATAATGACTTTGTGACTGGCCTACCTTCGTATCCAAGCAGTGGAGCAGACCGGACCGGCAGATGCTCAGGTTAGATGGATCCAGACGTAGACATGAGGATGCAATCAAACGTGGGTTTATTTGATCCAGAGCAGTGACATACGGTGATATAATACAGGAATGCAGTAGATGCTGTGATGTGGATGTCTTTCTGAGGCTAACTGCTGAGGCAACTGCTGAGGCAACTGCTGATCAAAAACTGATGCCTTCACAAGCCGAGGTGTGTGTCTCCAGTCACAAAGGATGCAGCACTGAAAAAGGCTACAGGAAGTGACCAGGCCCAAGGCTGCTAAAACCACGCCCAGAGAAAACTTTATAGACAACGAACGAAGCGTGCAGCATACAAATTCCGGCCAGCAGATGGCAGCAGAGAACAATAGACTTAAACAACATAGGTAGAACAAGAAATAATACAGTGCAGAAATTCAATATGAAAGGAACAGCACAGTCTTAGCTGTGATCTGCACTATGCCTGCCAGTTTTCTCAAAGTGGACGTGTTTTCTTATGTAAATGAATCTCCAGACAGATTTACTATTGCGACAATTTAAAAAGTCGCTAAAAATTGCGCAAGTTCACTTCAGTGAGGACCATGCTTATCTTAAGCGACTTTTTAATAGAACATGCGACTTTTTCGTAAAGATGTGTGACTTTTGTAAAGCCGCTTACTGAAGGATAAACTGCTACCGTCAAACCACATTTATCAAAGTATTAAAGGACCGTTAATAAATCTGACTTACTAGGGGGAGAAAAACAGAACTGCATCGCACATCCACAATGCTATGCTTTGATCTAATCAAACTCGCTTCTCAGCGCCATGTTGAAGTGTACAGCCACCCATACTGCATGCTGTACAAGAGGCATTAGTGTACATTTTGATCAAAAGGCATAAGCCCACTCACCACGCCAAGGTGACCCTTTTTGAGTGGGACCTACTCTGACAAAAAGGCGCAGCGCAATGCGGTGACAAAGCGGAACTTCCCTAGTAGGCGGCGGGACCCAGGAGTCAAACAGCAACCCTGCTGTCTGACAATGCCACCCATGGCACTGGGTCATTGTCGGACAGCAGGGTTGCTGTTTGACTCCTGGGTCCCGCCGCCTACTATGGCAGTTCCGCTTTGTCACCGCATTGTGCTGCGCCTTTTTGTCAGAGTAGGTCCCACTCAAAGAGGCGACCTTGGCGTGGTGAGTGGGCTTATGCCTTTTGATCAGAATGTACACTAATGCCTCTTGTACAGCATGCAGTATTGGCGGCTGTACACTTTAATATTGCGCTGAGAAGCGAGTTCAATTAGATCTAAGCATAGCATTGTGGATGTGCGATCCAGTTCTGTTTTCTTCCCCTGATAATTATTAATAAATCTGACTTAGCCAAAAGTTACTTTGGACATATGTAAAAGTGGAGTAAGATGTACAGTCAGGTCCATAAATATTGGGACAGACACAATTCTAACATTTTTGGCTCTATACACCACAATGGATTTGAAATGAAACGAACAAGATGTGCTTTAAAGGGCTTCTGTCACCCCATTAAACCGTTTTCTTTTTTTTTTTCTTTACTAATAATCCCTATAGTGCGATCTCATGATACATAAGCAAATTAATAATTTTGGTTCAGTAGAATTTGCTAAAAATCGATTTTTAAAATATGCTTATTACCTTGCTACCAGCAAGTAGGGCGGCTACTTGCTGGTAGCAGCCGCATCCTCCGATGGTAATGACGCCCCCTCGGCATGCTGATTGACAGGGCCAGGGAAGGGAATCGTTCTCTGCTGGCGCTGTTAGAATTTGAAATCTCGCGCCTGCGCCGTACCTGTCTTCAATCGGCGCAGGCGCACTGAGAGGCGGCCGCTCGCTCGACCGCTCCATCCTCAATGCGCCTGCGTCGATGACGTCATCAAGTACACCCCGAAGAGAAGACGCCGGCATCGCTGGAAGGAGGCGGAGAGTCTGGTGACGTCGCTGGGTGCTCGAATCAGGTAAGTATGTACATAATAAGCATGCTGCCACAAAAACCACCAACGAAATGGGAATAAATAATTTTATAAAAATGACAGTTATTAACACTATACCACCAACGATTATTAATAATAAATCTCTTCCGGGTGTACTTGATGACGTCATCGACGCAGGCGCATTGAGGATGGAGCGGTCGAGAGAGCGGCCGCCTCTCAGTGCGCTTGCGCCGATTGAAGACAGGTACGGCGCAGGCGCGAGATTTCAAATTCTAACAGCGCCAGCAGAGAACGATTCCCTTCCCTGGCCCTGTCAATCAGCATGCCGAGGGGGCGTCATTACCATCGGAGGATGCGGCTGCTACCAGCAAGTAGCCGCCCTACTTGCTGGTAGCAAGGTAATTAGCATATTTTAAAAATCGATTTTTAGCAAATTCTACTGAACCAAAATGATTAATTTGCTTATGTATCATGAGATCGCACTATAGGGAATATTAGTAAAGAAAAAAAAAAAAAAAACGGTTTAATGGGGTGACAGAAACCCTTTAACTGCAGACTGTCCGCTTTAATTTGAGGGCATTTACATCCAAATCAGGGGAACGGTGTAGGAGTTACAACAGTTTGCATATATGCCTCCAACTTGTTAAGGGACCAAAAGTAATGGGACAGAATAATAATCATAAATCAAACTTTCCCTTTTTAATACTTGGTTGCAAATCCTTTGCAGTCAATTACAGTCTGAAGTCTGGAACGCATAGACATCACCAGACGCTGGGTTTCATCCCTGGTGATGCTCTGCCAGGCCTCTACTGCAACTGTCTTCAGTTCCTGCTTGTTCTTGGGGCATTTTCCCATCAGTTTTTTCTTCAGCAAATGAAATGCATGCTCAATCGGATTCAGGTCAGGTGATTGACTTGGCCATTGTATAACATTCCACTTCTTTCCCTTAAAAAACTCTTTGGTTGCCTTTGCAGTATGCTTTGGGTCATTGTCCATCAGCACTGTGAAGAGTCGTCCAATGAGTTCTGCAGCATTTGGCTGAATATGAGCAGACAATATTGCCCGAAACACTTCAGAATTCATCCTGATGCTTTTGTCAGCAGTCACATCATCAATAAATACAAGAGAACCAGTTCCATTGGCAGTCATACATGCCCACGCCATGACACTACCACCACCATGCTTCACTGATGAGGTGGTATGCTTAGGATCATGAGCAGTTCCTTTCCTTCTCCATACTCTTCTCTTCCCATCACTCTGGTACAAGTTGATCTTGGTCTCATCTGTCCATAGGATGTTGCTCCAGAACTGTGAAGGCTTTTTTAGATGTTGTTTGGCAAACTCTAATCTGGCCTTCCTGTTTTTGAGGCTCACCAATGGTTTACATCTTGTAGTGAACCCTCTGTATTCACTCTGGTGAAGTCTTCTCTTGATTGTTGACTTTGACACACATACACCTACCTCCTGGAGAGTGTTTTTGATCTGGCCAACTGTTGTGAAGGGCGTTTTCTTCACCAGGGAAAGAATTCTTCTGTCATCCACCACAGTTGTTTTCCGTGGTCTTCCGGGTTTTTGGGCGTTTCTGAGCTCACCGATGCGTTCCTTCTTTTTAAGAATGTTCCACACATTTTTTTTTGCCACGCCAAATGTTTTTGCTATCTCTCTGATGGGTTTGTTTTTTCAGCCTAATGATGGCTTGCTTCACTGATAGTGACAGCTCTTTGGATCTCATCTTGAGAGTTGACAGCAACGGATTCCAAATGCAAATAGCACACTTGAAATGAACTCTGGACCTTTTATCTGCTCATTGTAATTGGGATAATGAGGGAATAACACACACACCTGGCCATGGAACAGCTGAGAAGCCAATTGTCCCATTACTTTTGGTCCCTTAACAAGTGGGAGGCACTTACAGGGGGACGCTGCGGCATGACGTAAGCAAACGGGCGTGCAGCGGTCCTCCCCGCCCCCAACGCCGGCTCTTGATGCAGCACGGGCAATGCTGCTGCTGAGCTACTCAACCCCCTGCTGAGACGCCGATGTACCTGCCGATGTGTCTGCTGGGCTTGCTGGACTAACCCCTTGCCGTGCAGGGCACCGCTGCTCTGCCTGCTGAGTCGGCGTCGGAAGTTAGACGTCCGAGGTCCATGCCTGTTCCAGGCTGGAGGTTCCACACGTTCAGAATCTTAAAATCGCATTGTGAGTGGACGTCCTTTCTATCCCTCCATCTCTGAGAGCCCCGTCCGCCCTGAGCTGTATACTGAGAGCGGCCGTCTGTATGCCGTTTTATTTGCCTCACCTGCCTTATCTGCTGAGCTGTTCTGAAGAGGCGGGGGGCTGTTTGACTGGGAAAGGTTGCTCCTTTCTCCTACTATTGCTGCTGTTTTATCTGCCTGCTGTCCCACCCTACGCCGCTTTACCTGCCAGCGGTTTTATCTGACTTACCTGTGGAGCCGCTCTGAAAGTTGCGATGGTTATACAGCTGTGGGGCTTTGCCCTGGGTGCTATATCAGTGCTGCCTCCGCTTTGCTGCTGGACACTGTACTGTCACGTTTGAATACTGCTTTGTCATCCCTCTGAGCCCTGGACCCCTGAACCTACGAGCTCCAGGCGGCCGCGTTGGTCCATCACCCAGTGAGTGAGTGAAGGCCGCTGAACAACGTAGGCGTGAGTGAAGGCCGCTGAATAACGTAGGCGGACTGTGCCGAAGACACCGGGAGAACCCCACTCCGAAGTTGTCCGTGATTCAGGAAACTAGGGAATCAAGAACTAAGGAGATCGAGGATATGTAAGACTCTCTGATTTATTTTTCTGTGTCATAAGACATTTATGACTGTCTATTTAGAAATACAGAGATCTGTGTAATATAAATCCTGAAAGCAACCGCGTAAGAGAAGGAAAGGAGGAGGGGGGAAAGGGGGAGGAGGGGAAAAAAAATAATAAAAAATGGCCCCAAAACTACCCAACAGAAAGTCCATGGGAACATCTTCACCCAAAGGGGGCGCAGTAAGGACGCAGTTAGATAAATATCTCAAATCCCCACCTCCATTAACTAAGACAAGGAGTAATCAGAAACAAACACCGCAGATGGAGGATTATGAAGAGAACGAAAATCCTCTAAATAGGGCAGGAGAAAACCGGGCATTAGAAGCAGACAACCAGATGAGCAATATTGATCACAAATTAGCGGGTATACTGGAGGCAGTTAAAACAACTAATCAATCATTAAGTACCTTGACGACAACGGTGGCAGCAGTGCAGACCGACATCTCAGTAATCCGAGACGACTTAAACAAAATGAGGCAACGTGTCAAAGAGTACGAAATTCTGACTACAGAACTGCAAAAAGAATCTAGTCAGATAAAAAAAAGGATAGAAACAGTAGAAAGCGATAATAAGGCACTGAAGGAAAAAATGGCGGATTTGGAGGACAGATCCCAGAGAGACAATCTCAAACTAGTGGGTTTCCCGGAAGGAGCAGAAAAAGACGACCCCACAGGTTTCATCCAAAAATGGTTGTCAAATAATGTAAGAGACAGCTGTAACACTCATAGTGGAGAGAGCACATCGCATCCCAATAAGAAAACTTCCACCAGGGTCAGCACCAAGGCCATTGTTAATTAAAATGGCTTCCTCAAGAGATCGGGACTATATCCTTAGGTGGAAAAGAGAGATACAAACGGCGAAATACAACGATGCTAATATATAGAGATATACCCGGACTTTTCTAAAGTTACGCAAGATAAAAGAAGAGAATATAAGGATGTAAAAAAGAGATTGATACAAGCCCGACTAAAATATTCCATGATGTATCCCGCGAAACTACGGGTTATCTACAAAGAAACCGTTCAATTCTTCTCCAACCCAAGTGATGCAGCTGATTGGATGGACTCTAAGGGCATTAAATAATCTGCTCGTGGTGCCGTGAGGGGGAGCTGGGGGCGGGGGTCGACGGCGGAGGGGAGGGGGGGGGATAGTCTATAGTTAGAGACCTATGAGTCACAGTTTGCGACTCGCAGGTCAGAATGGGAGTGGGATTTGGGGGGGTGGGAGGGGGGGCTTTTTTCCGTGGGGAACTGTCGAGGTATTGAGGGTGCATCGTTGGGGGTGCCCCTGCCCTTCCGCCCAGTGCTGTCCTAAAGTTAGGGGGGACTAAAAAAAAAATTAAAAAAAAATATTGACATGGAATATCCACGGTTTTGCGGATAAAATTAAGAGGTGCGTAGTGTTTGATTTGGTCTCTAGACATTTACCAGCAATAGTTGCCCTGCTAGAAACACACCTTACAGGTGAAAAAGTGGCAGCGCTCGGCGGAAGGAGATGGGCCTCTCACGAATATCACTCTTGCTATTCCACATATTCTCGTGGAATTAGCGTTTATGTTCATAGACAGGTAGATTATGACCCAATAGAACAGCTAATTGATCAAAAGGGCCGGTATATTTTTCTTCACTGTTATTGGCAGGGGCAAAGGAGAATTATTGCTTTTATATATATTCCACCCCCTTTCACAACAACTGTGTTATGTAAACTGATGGATTATATTGCAGCACGAGAGGAGTGCCCAATACTGGTGATGGGCGACTTCAACTCGGTCATGGACATTAAAAAAGATAGGATTTATACTATAACCAATTATGAATCAAATCTTGGTTCAAGTACTCTACTATCTAGAATGTGTAAAGAAATGGCATTGGTCGACATATGGCGATCTCTTTATGGAAATAAGCAAGTTTTTTCATGTTTTAGTAAGACATATAGGTCCATGTCGCGAGTTGATCTGGCCCTCGCCAGCCCCGGGCTCATTAATAGGGTTAAAAAAATGAATTATGAACGTCACAGTGTTTCTGACCACAGCCCGGTTATGGTAATACTGGATAGCCATAATAAACCAAACAAAAATAGAATTTTTAAACTTAACCCCCATTGGATGACATTAATAAGGGATGTGGATAAGATTAACGAAGAAATAAAGCTCTTTTGGAGCGATAACGTTAATTCAACACACATTCACATGGTTTGGGACTCGCTTAAGGCATACCTTCGGGGTATATATTCACATCAAATCAGGAAACAGAATAATGCCTTTGCTCAAACTCAAAAAGAAATAGAAGGTATGCTCGACCAGATAATGAACGAGATCACCCATGTAAACACCCCAGAAAAACAACTTCAATTAAAAAAAGTACAAGATGAATATAAACAATATCTATATAAAAAAGCACAGAATAAAATGTTCTTCTCAGGGTTGAGAACCTTTAGCGAGTCCGGCAAACCAAGCAGACTGTTATCCATGATAGTAAAAAATCAAAGGGGGAGTAATAATATCACCGGAATTAGGACAGAGGCAGGAAACATTCTACGAGACCCTGATGATATCCTAAGGGAATTTACCCGATATTTCTCGACGCTATATCAAGCTGGGTCTAAAAATCAGGGAGGAAAAATAGATCAATACCTAGACAATATTAAGATTCCTGAATTTGACCAACAAGATATTGACTGGTTGAATAGACCTATCCAACTGATCGAGCTACAAACTACGTTGCAATCTATTAAGGGTAATACATCCCCAGGGTTGAACGGCTTTCCATTCGAAGTATACCGAAAACATGAGGGAATTATCCTTCCCCAAATGTTGAAGGTATTAAACCAATCATGGATAATGGGTTCCCTACCCCCCTCATGGATGGAAGCAACCATCACATTAATCCCCAAAAAATGGAAAGATCCGCTGTCAGTCACATCTTATCGCCCCATCTCTCTGTTGAACACAGATTATAAAATCCTTGCCAAATTGTTAGCCAATAGATTAAAAACAGTTATCCACAAATTCGTCCATGCGGACCAAACTGGGTTTATTCCCAAAAGGAATATACAGGACAACATAAGGAGGGCCTTCCTGAACGTCCAGATGGGGGATGGGGAGGACTGCTCCATCCTGTCCTTGGACGCCGCCAAGGCCTTCGACAGGGTGGAGTGGCCCTTCCTCTGGAGAGTAATGTCTCGGGTGAAAATAGGTGAATATTTCTCCAGATGGGTTCGCATTCTGTATCAAAGCCCGGTATCCAGGGTCCGAATCAATGGTGAATATTCTGTCCCCTTCCCCCTGACCCGAGGAACGCATCAGGGTTGCCCCCTCTCCCCCTTGCTCTTCTCGTTGTTCTTGGAGCCAATGGCATGTAAAATCAGAGCAGATGGGGAAATACCGGGTTTTGGGCGCGAGGGAGAAGTTGACAAAATAAGTCTCTATGCGGACGATACGTTACTTTTTTTGGGGAGAGGGTATATGAATTTACCCAGGGTTATGGAAAGCCTGGACGAATTTGGATGCCTATCTGGATATGAGATAAACTGGGAAAAATCTAAATTTCTCCCATTAAGACGTCCGGTCCCGCCCGGTCATAATTTTCGGGTTAGCATATTGACTCCAGCAGACTCCTTACTATATCTAGGCATCCAGATAGGGACCAAACTGGAACATTACACGAAACTGAATATACTTCCAATAATAGATAGAGTTAAGGAAAAAATTTGAACATGGCTAAAACTTCCCCTGTCACAAATCAACCGCATAGCCCTTATAAAAATGACGTTACTACCAATGTTACTATATGTATTTAACGCAAGTCCAATAACGATAGAAGATACGTTTTTTAATAAGCTAGAGACCCTCTTCAATGAACTAATATGGGGGCGCAAACGAGTTAGAATTAAGATACAATATCTGTATAAAGAAGAGGGTGGAATCTCTGTCCCTTTTCTAAAAGGATATTATATAGCTGCCCAATTGAGATGGTGCGTGAGGAATCGAAAGAATAAATGCATTCGGCCTATTTTTGGGGAGCACTGTAGACCCTGGGAGGATCTTTTTCACATTCTCGAAACTGGTATTATTGAGAAGAAAACAATATTAAACCCGTTCAGTAGAATGCTTGGGTATATTTGGCAACAAGTTAGATATATGGTTGAAGTAACCCAGGCAGTTCAGTACACCCCATTGTGGGGGAATGCACACTTACCACAAGTTATGCAACTGGGTGATGTGGAATACTGGGAAAAATATAGGATACATTTAATTGCACAGGTTTTCCATAAAGGACAGATTAAGCCCTTAAATGAAATCTTACCTGACATCACATTAGGATTTATTGATAAATTCCGATATGAACAACTACGACACGCTATTCACTACACGGAGAATAAGAATTATCTAAATATTGTACGGAACACTTTTTTAGATTTTTGTCAAGATATGACATTCAACACTTCTATATCGCACATCTATGCAAAGTTAAAATATGAATACACGAAAACGATCACATTTAGAGGTGAGGTTAAATGGGAAAAAGATCTGCAAAATGGGGAACCCATTCCGTGGAATACAATTTACAGAAATATTAAAAGATCGACGGTCTCCCCCGCCCATGCATGGATCCTTTTGAAAATCATACACCGTCTCTATTACACACCAGCATTACTGCATATCATTTATAAAGACAGAAAACAGAATTGTTATAAATGTAACAAAGACAGAGGAGATTATAAACATTTGCTGTGGGAATGCCCAGGGATAAATGATTATTGGATTAAAATATTCCGGAAACTGCGGGATAGCTCCCCCATGAAATATGAAGCCTGTATTGATTATGTTATCCTGGGCACTGTCCCAGAGACAGATAAAAATAAAACTGAGCAGACACTTTGGTTCCGGGGCATTGCCCTGGCCAAAATAATAATTGTTAAACATTGGGGCTCCACGAAATATCCTAATTTTCAGGAGTGGATGGAGCGGATGAACAGGGTTAAGCAATATGAATACATTCTCGCCCAAACAGCGGGGAAAAAGGCAGCCTGGTCGCGGATATGGGGCAACTGGAAATGATAACACTAGGTGTAACGACAGTAGCTCCGCGGAAAAAAGGGGGTTGGAGGGAGGCATGGGGGGGTTAAAAATAAGAGGGAAACTCAGTATAAGATGAGATGATGTATTATTGTTTTGTGATATTGAAATGGAAGACTGTAGATTTCTATCTTTTGAAAAATAAATAAAAAATAAATAAAAAAACAAGTGGGAGGCACATATGCAAACTGTTGTTATTCCTACACCGTTCACCTGATTTGGATGTAAATACCCTCAAAATAAAGCTGACAGTCTGCAGGTAAAGCACATCTTGTTCGTTTCATTTCAAATCCATTGTGGTGTATGGTGTATTTATGGACCTGACTGTAAGTGGAATGATAAATCTGGCCCTGTGTGTTTTGAAACCTTAATGCACTAGCGAAAAATGAAAAAAAAAAAAAAAATAACATCTGTAAAATGTGATTGAACTGAGGTTGACAAAGTTTAAACTGCTAGTGGTGCTTGGTCAATGATCACACAATCAAGATGGTGCAGCCTTCATTTTGGGTTCTGCAGCCGGGTATGTTGAGTAAAGGTCACATTAATACTGGGTGGCATCTCACCCTCATACAGATGCTGGATATCCTCCTGTGGTATATCATTCCAAGCTCTTTCAATTTGGACCAGTAGTAATTGGCTACTGTGCAAGGGAGATCTGTCACCCCATCTAGTTCCAAACATTCTTGAGGGGAGATAGATCTGGTGATTGAGCTGGCCGGGAGACTGCTTTTTTGTTTAATTTTTAAACTTATTTTTTCCAAACTCAGCATATATGCATACCAAGAAAATAAACCAGGGAAAATATACACATCATTCGGACAATTAATGGCAAGTCTTAAACCAGTAAGCTTCCTCCTATCCTCTTAGAATGGCCATGGTATCTGATGGCGCCCCCGCACCATACCTGGTGTTGGTCCTTAGTGTCTCTGCACTATGCATTATGGCAGTAGGCGCCTTCCATCCCTCTTGTCAACTCTGATGTGGCCATCATTAGCACCAAGGCAGAACCTGCTTTCATCACTAAACACAAGTGTTTGCCATTTATGCCTCCACGTGCTCTCTCACTGCACCAGTGCAGGTGGTCTTGGAGATGGTGAGAGTTCCGTGGCAAATGAGCTAGTGGAGAGACAGTTTTTTATGGTCTTGGTGGTGTAGGGGGTTAGCTCTTCACCGGGGGTCATTCTCACAGATACGCCTTTAGGACACCAGGTTTCAGGTCCAAACAGTGTATTTATTGTGCACACTCCAACCAATACAGGTTATCATGAAGTCGCAGCTTCACCTAACACATGTGACATCCACATAAAATAATAAACACTCGCCCGTCCAGGCTCTAACTAAACATAAAGTTTCCTGACTCACCTAGGTCCCAGTTCACACCCTGTGAACTCATGCGGCTTTTGTCAGCCAATGTCCCACAGCCTCCTGGCTGTACAGAGCACAGTACGCCCACTGCCTCCAGTCCAGTGTCTCTTGTGGGGGATTGGGGCTCAGTAGTCGGCCTGACTATGGCCCTGCGACCCTCCCAGGCGTCGCTGCGTCCCCCAACTCCAGGCTATCTCCCAGCCTTGTGGTCCCTCAGCCTTACCCAGCTGAGACCACACAGACAGAGCCTCCAGGCCTCTGTCCACAGGTAACACACTACCCCCTTTCTGACACTCTGGGAGGTGCCTTATGCCAGGCTGATTACCTCCAGCTTGTCTCACCTGTGGTGGAACAGGGGTGTGGACCGCACTATCCACCCCTTCCTTGCCTCTAACCTGAGTGAGACCTGTCACTGTCTCACAGTGGTCACTGCAGAAACAATTTGTGATGCTGTGACAGTCCTTGAGATACAGCAGCTCTTCTTATACAGCGATCTTGCTGTATATTTAATTACATAAATTAGACCCAGGCACATGTCAAGGCACTTCAAATTAATTTTACTATTAGTCAGACTATTTGCCTTATTTTAACATATGTCTTATTCACACTGATAAAACGTAACTTTTTAGATTCATTGTTCTTAAATCATTAAATTGATCATTAAATGCCTATATTAAAACTATCAGTTGTGTCGCCTCCTTTATTTTCAGAGTATTTCATCAGCACTGTTGTAACATAGTGCTGGTCTATCTGTGGCGAGAGGCTGGTAGCCGCACGCTGGCCCCAGACCTACCACATAGTATTTGACCTACAAGGAAAACGGAGCCGGGGAGCGTTGTGGCTGGAAACCCGGGGTCCGTCCACCACCAGGCGCAGTTCCTCGCCTCTTTCATTGAAGTAAATGGGAGCAACCCGCGCATGCACGGCCACCGCTCCCATTCATTTCTATGGGGCGGCTCCATAGAAATGAATGGAGGGTGGCTGCACATGCGCAGTGCGCCCTCCTCAACTTTCTCCGCTCCATTCTCCTTGTAGGTGCGGGTCCCAGCAACTATCAGACAATGGGGGCATATCCGAGCGATATGCCCCCATTGTCTAAGATGGGATAACCCCTTTAATTGTAGGTAAATGTCTCATCACTGTAATTGTGAATACCGTTTTGCAGTCTTCAAAATCCTTCCCTGCTCTGATTTCTTATTACGTCCTGGTAGTAACAGGAAACACCTTTAGGCACCAGAGGCCACTGCGGACGCTAGCATTAACCCCTTCAAACATGCTAGGTCATCAGAGGTGTTTACATTAATCCCTTCCCTAGACCACCAAGAATGCATGTTAGGCTCTTCACTGCTCTAGACCACCAAGCCTATTGGCATTGACCCCTTCAGTAACTAGACAGTCAGGAAAGTTGACAGGCATTAAACCCTTGACTACTTTAGATTGTTAAAGACATTTTTAACCCTTTCACTAGCCTAGACCCAAGGGATATTAGATAACAAAAGTTCTACAGGAGAAGCCATTCCCCCAAAATCACATAGCCACACACAGAGGGAAATAATACAATGTCTAATACAGTAACTACCCAACATCTGCTTGCTTTCAATGAAGCACGTAAGCTGCACCTTACTTTTTACACCAGCCTGATGAACTGCTCCCAAATCTTAGCTTCTGTGCAGGAGCTTAAAGGGGTTTTCTGAGATTTTACTCCTGTAGATAGGTCATCAGTATCTGATTGGTGGGGGGCCAACACCCGGGACCGCCAACGACCAGCTGTCTGAGAAGGCACTGCCAGTCCTCTGAGCGCTGCTGCCTTCTCGCAGCTTTTCCTAGTCCATGTGATGACATGTTCATCAGTCAAAGAAATGATTGGAGCTTAGCGTGATACCAAGCACAGCCGCTATACAATGTGCAGCGCTTTGCTTGGTAAGCTACGATAAGGTGCGGCACTCACAGGAGCGCTGGTACCTTCTCAAACAGCTGGTCAGTGGGGGTCTCGGGTGTCGGACCCCCACCGATCAGATACTGATGACCTGTGAGCGCTGCGCCTTTCTCCGTGCTCATCAAGCACAGCGCCATACGTTGTATAGTGGCTATGCTTGGTATCGCAGCTCAGCCCCATTGACCTATTTGACTGATGAACGTGTAATCACACGGACTAGGAAAAGTTGTGAGAAGGCTGTGGTGCCACCACGAGAGCCGATGCCTTCTTGAACAGCTGATTGGCGGGGGTCCTGGCTGTCGGACCCATACCAATCATAATGAAGGAAAATGGTGGCTCACCCTGTCAGTAACTCTGGAGTGGGTGCTGCAAAGCCCTATTGACTCACCCGGTCAAAAAGTAGTAATAGAATAGAATATAAATTAAGGCTGAGCACTCATCATCTGTAGGACAATATAGCAGAGCAAACACCTGTGGGATTTATTATTAAAAAATATATAGACATAAATAAGACCAATAGATGAATGTTCATGAGTAGCGATGCTGAGTAAAATCGCATGTAGCGACAATGAGCAGAATACAGTGCGATTGTGCTGGATCACTGGCTCAGTATATATAGAGCGATAGTATAGTGTCCGGTGTTGGTTGTCAGATCCTGGATTGTTTCTACAGTAGTGGTAATGAATGGCACATAACAATCACTGTTGTATCTTCTCCCAGATATTAACAGCAATTATATTGCATCAAGGAATAGATGTAAATAATGCTGACTGTAATATTAGAGTTGCACTCAACGGTGCACTATGACACCAGCGTATAATAGAAGACGTAATAGTAATATGCTGTGCGATCTGCGCTCAGTGGCGTCCCACGTGGCTGCAGTATCTAAACCAGCAATATCTTACTGTGAGTTGTCGGCTGGAACTGCTGTTAGAACGGGTGGTCGCTTGACTGGGCGGACTTTAGTTTCGTTATCCCGCTTTCACTTTGTAAAAAGTCGCCGACCAATGATCGTATGAGGACTCTAAATGGCTTGCAAAGCTGGAGAGTCAGATCGCAGCATTCCTTGTTTGTCAAATGGGAGGTAAGGCTTTATTGTATAAGACCTTGCCTGCAAATGTATCCAAAGATGAAGTCGATGCAGGGGTATACGTCCATCAGCTGATGTGCGGGTCAGGAAGGGGCCAGGTATAGACCCCGAAACGCGTATGGTTAATAGGAGACCCGCACATCAGCTGATGGACGTTTACTCCTGCATCGACTTCATCTTTACTATTACGTCTTCTATTATACGCTGGTGTCATAGTGCACCGTTGAGTGCAACTCTAATATTACGGTCAGCATTATTTACATCTATTCCTTGATGCAATATAATTGCTGTTAATACATGGGAGAAGATACAACAGTGATTGTTATGTGACATTACTGTAGAAACAATCCAGGATCTGACAACCAACACCGGACACTAGACTATCGCTCTATATATATGGAGCCAGTGATCCAGCACAATCGCACTGTATTCTGCTCATTGTCGCTAATTTTACTCACCATCGCTACTCAGGAACATTCATCAATTGTAAAGTAAAAAGAATGGGCACTCATATCTGATCCACAGAGTTAGCAAAGCGACAATGGTTTATTGATAGTGTATATGCAAAAGAAATAATAGTATACAAGAGATGACAGTATACAAGTATATACACAAATAATGATATATAACCTAAACAGAGCTGTAACCCCAAAATAGGTGTTAAAAAAATAAATATGCAGTAAAATATCAAATAACAGTCCACTGATATAACTGATATATGGAAAACCGGGAATAAATGGAACAAAATCTGTCCAGACAGTATATGAACTAGCGGGCTGGTTGTCTTCTATTACTTAAAGGGTTTCTATCACTTCGTATGACATAATTAGCTCTCAGACACTAGCGATCCGCTAGTGTCTGCTCTGGCCAACCATCCTAATATAACAGCTTTTGGGGCAGCCGTTTTGCTAAAAAAATAACTTTTATAAATATGCTAATGAGCCTCTAGGTGCTATGTGGGTGTCATTAGCACCTAGAGGCTCCGTCTACCTTCATACACAGCCACCGCCCAGCGCGTCCTTCCAGCCCGCCCATCTCCAGTTGAATGCGATCCTCCGTGTGACGCAGCGGACGAATTCTCGCGCATGCGCCGTGCGCGGCTGTATTCGGCGCATGCGCAGTGAATGTCTGACCGCTTCCCTGCTCAGACATCTCCACTGCGCCTGCGCCGATGACGTCATAGTGCTCCAAGGAACAGGCGCAGTGGAGATGTCTGAGCAGGGAAGCGGTCAGACATTCACTGCGCATGCGCCGAATACAGCCGCGCACGGCGCATGCGCGAGAATTCGTCCGCTGCGTCACACGGAGGATCGCATTCAACTGGAGATGGGCGGGCTGGAGGGACACGCTGGGCGGCGGCTGTTTATGAAGGTAGACGGAGCCTCTAGGTGCTAATGACGCCCACATAGCACCTAGAGGCTCATTAGCATATTTATAAAAGTTATTTTTTTAGCAAAACGGCTGCCCAAAAAGCTCTTATATTAGGATGGTTGGCCAGAGCAGACACTAGCGGATCGCTAGTGTCTGAGAGCTAATTATGTCATACGAAGTGATAGAAACCCTTTAAGACAGTGGCTGATACCAAATGAGTCTCCACAGATACGATTCAAAGTGAAAATGAAATTCGAAGTGATAATAAACCGGTGAGTATAAATACCAAGTGACAGCAAAACATTAAATCAAACGTGGTAATGCAGTGACGTTATAGTGCATTGCGTGATAATGACTGTAAAATAAATATATCGATATATATATATATAAAACAGTGCTCAAATCATTTGGGTGTAAAAAAAATATAAAGTGTCTCTGGAGAGTCGGCAGTATTTGATGGACACTTCGTCCCACTAGTACTTCTATTCCTAAAGCTCAGTCTTTCTGTAGTGTTAGAGCAGGTCTCCTGCGAACCGGCTTTATATTTCTATAATAGGTCCACACAGTTCCTGGGAATACACTAAGTTTCACACAGTTGCAGTCCTGCAAATATCTACTTAAGCGAACTTTGGATTCAACGGCAACAGTGCAGTAGATACGGTAAGGTAGTTATGCAGCGGTACATATAGATGTAGCAGTGTTAGGTTGGTTACTCACATACAGTCCTACTATTCCCACCGTGGCGTCCCACATGGTGTAGATTCCGGATAGACTTGTCTTTGGGCAGCACGATCAGAAAGCTGCCTTGCTGCTATATAAAAGTGTTAAGCAGACTAGTATTATAATTTGTAAGTCCGGCTGTGAACGGGAACACTTGCTGTATCACGCTGCAAATCCACATTAGGTTTCCTTGATTAGAGTAGGTGTTCCACCTGTCTGGATCAGCACAGGTGGTTGGATCTCACCCGTCAATTGCTGCACTGTGTCCAAAGGAAGCCGCGGTTCATTTCTCCTTGGGAAGCACTTTCTTAGTCCGGCAAATAAAACAAGCTATTATAGTTGAAAGTTAGCCGGTATTTTGTCAGGTCCAATTCCTCCACGCCAGACGCGTTTCGAAGGTTATCCTCCTTCTTCCTCAGTGGCTCTGTTGGATCTGACTAACTTGCCGGCTATTTATTCATTTTTACATCCAGGAGGCTCTATGTTAAACCCGAGATGGATCTAAAGGATCTGGATTTCACATATTAAAATTGTATCTGTGAAATCCAGATCCTTTAGATCCATCTCCCCCCATAGAGAATCATTTTTTCTCGTGCCGCAGATTACTGTTTAGACAGCACGCTCCGCGGCACGACCACCTGATGAACGAGCCTTTGCTTTTTCATTGGATGATTGCCGGCAACATTTACACAGGCCAATTATCGGGAGTAAAGGATCTGGATTTCACATATTAAAATTGTATCTGGCGTGGAGGAATTGGACCTGACAAAATACCGGCTAACTTTCAACTATAATAGCTTGTTTTATTTGCCGGACTAAGAAAGTGCTTCCCAAGGAGAAATGAACCGCGGCTTTCTTTGGACACAGTGCAGCAATTGACGGGTGAGATCCAACCACCTGTGCTGATCCAGACAGGTGGAACACCTACTCTAATCAAGGAAACCTAATGTGGATTTGCAGCGTGATACAGCAAGTGTTCCCGTTCACAGCCGGACTTACAAATTATAATACTAGTCTGCTTAACACTTTTATATAGCAGCAAGGCAGCTTTCTGATCGTGCTGCCCAAAGACAAGTCTATCCGGAATCTACACCATGTGGGACGCCACGGTGGGAATAGTAGGACTGTATGTGATTAACCAACCTAACACTGCTACATCTATATGCACCGCTGCATAACTACCTTACCGTATCTACTGCACTGTTGCCGTTGAATCCAAAGTTCGCTTAAGTAGATATTTGCAGGACTGCAACTGTGTGAAACTTAGTGTATTCCCAGGAACTGTGTGGACCTATTATAGAAATATAAAGCCGGTTCGCAGGAGACCTGCTCTAACACTACAGAAAGACTGAGCTTTAGGAATAGAAGTACTAGTGGGACGAAGTGTCCATCAAATACTGCCGACTCTCCAGAGACACTTTATATTTTTTTTACACCCAAATGATTTGAGCACTGTTTTATATATATAAATCGATATATTTATTTTACAGTCATTATCACGCAATGCACTATAACGTCACTGCATTACCACGTTTGATTTAATGTTTTGCTGTCACTTGGTATTTATACTCACCGGTTTATTATCACTTCGAATTTCATTTTCACTTTGAATCGTATCTGTGGAGACTCATTCGGTATCAGCCACTGTCTTAACTAATAGAAGACAACCAGCCCGCTAGTTCATATACTGTCTGGACAGATTTTGTTCCATTTATTCCCGGTTTTCCATATATCAGTTATATCAGTGGACTGTTATTTGATATTTTACTGCATATTTATTTTTTTAACACCTATTTTGGGGTTACAGCTCTGTTTAGGTTATATATCATTATTTGTGTATATAATTGTATACTGTCATCTCTTGTATACTATTATTTCTTTTGCATATACACTATCAATAAACCATTGTCGCTTTGCTAACTCTGTGGATCAGATATGAGTGCCCATCCTTTTTACTTTACAATTGTTCTTTGGTGATCAGGGTACGACATCTGGTTGGTGCACCTTGCCGTATAGAATCAGAGGTGAGCCGTCCTTTACTTATCACATTCATCTATTGGTCTTATTTATGTCTATATATTTTTTTAATAATAAATCCCACAGGTGTTTGCTCTGCTATATTGTCCTACAGATGATGAGTGCTCAGCCTTAATTTATATTATATTCCATACCAATCAGATACTGATGACCTATCCAGAACATAGATCATCAGTAAGGATGAGCGAATCGACTTGGGACGAAACATCCGAAGTCGATTTCCATAAAACTCTGTACAGTATTAGAATGTATTGGCTCCCATGAGGCGAAGACTTTGCGCAATAACTTCATAAATTTATTTCTACTGTAAAAAAAACATTTCCCGAACTCGGGATTGGTTCCAAGTCCAACAGCCTTTTTCAAATAAGCATAGGCTGTTTAGCTGAAACGCGGCGTCACATCTGCTTGTATTTTAGGCAATAGTGAAGATTTATTAGCATCATAAAGTGAGCGCTGATCCACTTCTTCTACTTGGAGGTACGGGCCAGCAACCCCGTGTAGGAGCCCCACGGTTCATCTCTTCCAGCATGTTTCCACACATCCAGAAGGTGCCAGTGCTCCTATCACCATGACAACCCTTTGGTGTGGACAGCAGGCTTGCCTCCCCTAACATGGCGGCACGTAACGTACGTGACGCCGTTACGTCTGTCCAGCGGAGAGGGGCGGTACGCGTTCTGGTGAAACCGCATTGTTTGTTTCAAAGGAAGAATCTGGGCCGAGCCGCGGCCGCCGTGCGTCTACCCGGGGACAGGCCGAGGCGTCGACACGGATCCCAGGAAAGCTGCTCACGGCTGATTCCGGGGCCCCTCCTCCTCCGCCTCCATTTGCCTGGACAGGGGAGGGAGTCACGACCGGAAGAGCTGGAGAGGAGGGGAGGCTTTTGTGATCGCTCCGTGGCGGTGGCCACAGTTGGCGGTCAGGCTGGGAGAACGACCCGTCGCCATTAGAGGCTCCCCCGACTATTCAGCGTCCCCCTGCAGGTAACGGTGCCCACTAGCCCTGCAGCCGCCGGCCAGCCATCTTCATGCTGGGACTCTCCTCCCCCATCCCCAGCCGGCGTCAGGGGAAGGAGGACCGCTGCTCCCCGGCTCTGTGTGCCTTCTGCTTTGTGCGCTGGTTTTGTTAGACGCCATGTTTGCAGCTGGCCGGCCGGAGCGCCGTGTGGGGGAGCGGGGCGCTGCTGCTCCCGGCCGCTTAAACGGCCACCTATTGATTTGAACGGGCCCGGGAAAAGGGTTTGGTGCAGTGACGTCACGGGGCTGGCTCCTGTCCCGAGTTCGGGGGGCAGCATTTAACTCTTGAGCTCCCGTAGGGGTCAGGTGCTCGTGCTGTTATCAAACACTGCGAGGACTGCCTATCAGTGCTGCCTTAAAGGCGCAGGCCACCCAGGCTGATAACAGGGAGTACTACACTAGTCTGAGCACTGGGGGGCTGTGTTTTCCATGTATACCCCCCCAGATTGACAGCTCTGTTGCTGAGTTACCTGGAGCATCCCACACCAAAACCACCAATCCAGTGCCCTTCATCATGTCGTCCCGTTCCACTTTCTCACCACAACTTTGCATATGGTACTTGAGAGCGCCTGAGATCTTGGCGGAGCCTGTAGACCTCTGTCAGATGCGTTGGTAGAAACCCGTATCTGAGGCTTCGCGTTCATTGCCTGGTGGCTGGTTCGTCCTTGGTGTAAGGGTGCTTTCACACTTGCCGGATCCTGTAATCTGTATGCAAATGGCTACCATCAGTAGATCCGTCTCACAAATGCATTGCAATACCGGATCTGTCTCTCCTGTTGTCATCTGGAAAAACGGATCCGGTAGTTTAACTTTCTCTCATTTTTAAAGATCTGCGCATGCGATGGATCCGGCATTAATGCTTTTCAATGGAAAATAATGCCGGCAAGTGTTCCGGAATTTTGGACGGAGAAAATGCCACAGCACGCTTCGGTATTTTCTCCGTCCAAAAACCGTACAGTGACTGAACTGAAGACATCCTGAACGGATTGCTCTCCATTCAGAATGCATAGGGATATGCCTGATCAGTTCTTTTCTGGTATAGAGCTCCTGTGATGGAACTCTATACCAGAAAACAAAACCGATGGTGTGAAAGTACCCTAAGGTAAGCACTGTGATTTCACACGTAGACTTGCACCTGTATTGCTCGGTTCGTAAGAGAACGTGTAAAAACGGAATTAAAGTTGCGCCAGCTTACGCTGGGTGGAGGGATTTTCTGATGCACGGTTCTAGATGACCAGTCAGAAGTGTGCCACCATTCCACACGTGGCATAGACACACCAAGACGTTCTCTTCTACTCTTTAGGCTGGCTTCACATCGCTGTAGGGGGTGATTTACGCGACCGTAAGAGCTCTGTCCTGCGGACTGCAAATGGCGGTCCACAATGCATGGGCAGCGGCCGTGTGAATCCCGTATTGCTCTGCAGAGCCATTGACCTGAACGGGTCCGCAATCCGCAAAATACAGCGAAAGATAGGCAATAACCTATCTTTTGTGCTGTTAAAGTACGGACCTGAAAGCCCACGGAAGCGCTACATAGTGTTTTCATGGGCTTCCGAGCCGTACCTCCGCTCCGCAAAAGATAGGACTTCTGTCTTATGCCGTATTTTGTGGATTGGGGACCACAACACAGAGTGCACATGGCTGGTGCCCGTATTTTGCAGTCCACAATATGGGCACTGAGTGTTTACGGTCGTGTGAATGGACTGTTAAAGGGGTTGTCACTTCAGTAAGTGGCATTTATCATGTGGAGGAAGTTGATACAAGGCACTTACTAATGTATTGTGATTATCCATATTGCCTCCTTTGCTGGCTGGATTCATTTTCCCATCACATTATACACTGCTCGTTTCCATGGTTATGACCACCCTGCAATCCATCAGTGGTGGTCGTGCTTGCACACTAAAGGAAAAAAGCACTAGTCTGTGTGCTCCTAGGGTCCTTTGCTTTTTCCTATAGCGTGCAAGCATGGCCAACGTGTGATGGAAAAATGAATCCAGCCAGCAAAGGAAGCAATATGGACACTCACAATACATTATTAAGTGCCTTGTATTAACTTCCTCTACATGATGAATACCATTTGCTGAAGTGAGAAAACCCCTTTAAGCTTTGCTTTCCTTCTGATCCATCAGAAGAACAGAAAAAGAAAGAAAACGACGTATCAGTTAGCAACACTTTACACTAAAAATGACGGATCCGTCTTGTTTAAGCCTCAGTTATGAGTTTGTGTCACGTCCATTAGAGATCAGTTATTTTTGACGGGAGAAAAAGTACTGCATGCATGTGAGCGTACTGTACGTAAAGTCGCTCACTCCCGATAATTGGCCTGTGTAAATGTTGCCGGCGATCATCCAATGAAAAAGCAAAGGCTCGTTCATCAGGCGGTCGTGCCGCGGAGCGTGCTGTCTAAACAGTGATCTGCGGCACGAGAAAAAAGGATTCTCTATGGGGGGTGAACGATCTCTAGCGATCACTTGTCCCCATACAGCGGAAGAGGTTGCTGCATGTACATGTACGCATCAATCGGGCAGTTGTCAGAAAGGCTTGGTTCATTCAGGAGAATTGCCTGATGTACAGTCCGTGTAACATGACCTTTAGCACGCCTGCGCGCAGATTTGTATTTCAGAAAATCTGCATGAAAACAGCATCCAAAACACGGTAAAAATGCACATAAGGCTACTTTCACACTTGCGGCAGAGGAATCCGGCAGGCGGTTCTGTCGCCGGAACTGCCTGCCGGATCTGTCTAAACGTGTGCCAACTGATGGCATTTGTCAGACGGATCAGCATTGCGGTATTTTGAATGCTGTATAAAACCGTAGCATGCTGCGATATTATCTCCGTCCTGAACTGAAGACATCCTGATGCATCCTGAACGGATTGCTCTCTATTCAGAATGCATTAGGATAAAACTGATCAGTTCTTTTCCGGATTTGAGCCCCTAGGACGGAACTCAGTGCCGGAAAAGAAAAACGCCAGTGTGAAAGTAGCCTTAATCCGCACACGAGTGGAGATTTCAAAACAGAAAATCAGTGCGGTTTATTTAATGTGGATTTTCTTACTAAAAACTGCATTTGTTACTTTTTTTTGGTGCACATTTGCTGCAGTTTTGCTGCAGATACCGTCCTTCCATGGAAAAGGCACAAACGATTGACATACTGTGGATTTCTGTCCACCTCTGCGCAGAAGGAGAAAGCAGTGTGCGCCCTGTATTACGCTGCCGTGTCTCTGCAGGCGCCCTGAATGCGGTTTTGGTGCAAATTTTCAGTTTATTTCCACATCCCCATTGAAGTCTGAGGAAAACCACTCTACGTAAGTTGCAGAATCTCACCACGGCTGGTGAATTTCCAGGAGTAAAAAATATGAACTGTGTACGTGTGATTTGGCAAATCTTCACTTTGCTTATGTTACACTGGGGGTTATAATCCTCAACCTGTGCAGTTACCCATAAGGCTCCATTCAGACGTCCGTGTGTGTTTAGCGGATCCGCAAAACACGGACACCGGCAATGTGCATTCCGCTTTTTGTGGACCGCACATCGCCGGCACTTAATAGAAAATGCCTAATCTTGTCCGCAATTGCGGACAAGAATAGGACCTGTTCTATTTTTTTCGGGAACGGAATTTCTGGATCCGGGCAGCATATAGTGCGGCCCCATAGAAATGAATGGGTCCGCAATTCCGTTCCGCAAAATGCGCAACAGAATTTCGGACGTGTGAATGGAGCCTAAAGAGGTTTTCTGGGTGTTTAATATTGTTGCTCTATCCTCGGGATAGGTCATCAATACCCGATTAGCGAGGGTCCGACACTTGGCACTGTCACTGATCAGCAGCACGTCCATAGGAGAGTGTCATCCTTGGTATTTACCTGAATGGGACTGACCTGCTCCTAGGCCCATGCCCTGGTGAGGACTGGAGGATGGAGAAAGCAGGTAAGTATGAATCTTCAGGGGCTTGTGGGCACATATTACCAGAAACCCCCTGTGAGGTGGTCACAGACTTTTCTCAAAGTTGATACAAAGTCTATGATTAATATCATGTAGCTGTAGTTTACCTTTAGGCCTAAAAGTACTACCACACATTGCGGCTGTGCTGCGTTTTGGAAGGACGGTGACCCTGCACAAGCGCCTCAAAATGAACAGAGCGCCAGATCGAATGCACACTGCGGCTCCTGTCACTCCATTTATCTGTCTTTGAAACTTCCATAGAGATGAAACAAGCGGCCAGTCCGTGTTCTTGTGATTGGTGGGGTCCCAGCGGTTGGACCTCCACCAGTCTAATATGACGCCCATCCTGTTGATAGACTATACCCTGCTACAACTGGAATACCCCTTTAGCAGCCTTTTTTTTTGCAAAGGCCACACAAAACCAGTGTGTAACTCCAGCTTTATACTTGAAAATCTCAGTTGGAGCTCATGCACATGGCACAGCGGGCACCGGCTGAGTGCACCCCGCATCACGGATGCGGACCCTTTCACTTGAATGGGTCCGCACTCCGGGAGGTGCCCAGATGTGAATGGTTCTGTGGGTTTTCTGTCCGTGCCTCCGCTCCGCAAAAAAGTTGTGTATGCACTGCTTTTTTGCAGTGCGGACCGTTGGATGCAGATTGCAGACCCCATTCAAGTGAAAGGGTCCGCATGCCACTGTCCCGCGGTCCGCAGCATGGGCCCGGCAAGCACATGGTCGGAAACAAACCACTCTCTCCTGATAATTGCAGCGATATGCCATCAGTCCCAGGTGGGAATACTACTTTAAGGTCTTACCCTGAAGCCTGGGTTAGAGATGGCAGGAACAAAATGTACAATTCGCCTAGTCTACTTTTTTTTTTTTTTATATTTTCTTTTAGGTGGTGTTTTAGATCATTTTATTTCCCCCAGGATATATAATTGAAAAGTAATATTTTATATATATATATTGTACCAAAAAAAGTAGAAAAAAAAAAAATGTGGATGTAAAGAAATGCTGAAGTGCCAGCCACCATAGCTTGGTGTGGAAGACGACTCCTGACTGGAGGACCTATGACCACTGCAGGGTTCCTGGAGTCTATGTACAATCTGTGGCTGTTGATTGTGTAACTATATAGGGAGTCTTCTAGCGCAGGGATTTAGGAGCTCATTTCACTGGTAGAACATTTTTATGAGCTGAAGGTCTCCCCAGGCTTATGTCCTATAGTGACATACTCCATAATTATATGCTTTCAAGCTTACTTGAAGGAGCTGCCAACATTCCTTTGAACTGTGCAACCCATATGCTGTCTAGTATCCTAGGATGATGGAGGTGGATTTATCAGGGTAGTTTCAAATAGTATTCACATGTGATTGTGGAAACCGATCATTCTAACAATGCAATGTCATATGTTCTGTTTGGAGAGCATGATGTCACTTTTACCTGTAAAAATCAGTTGTGGTAAAAACGCATATTTTCTTTTTTTTCCCCCTCCACAAAAACTGGACCGTATAAACCCAGCCATATATTTCCAAAAAGTGTTCATCTAGGTTTTTCATAGGATGCATTTTCTTTACATGTCAGGAGGTACAAACGTTAATCTTATAGTCTCTACTTTTCATTGCTTAGTGCTGAAGACAGGGAGGCGTAATCTAGTTTACCACTAAACCAGTCACCTGTCATCTGCTAAGGCCACGAAAACCATAGCGTCATGCTAATTGGGGTGTTGGGGTACTTTCACACTTGCGGCAGAGGAATCCGCAATGCCAACTGATGGCATTTGTAAGACTGATCAGGATCCTGATCCGTCTGACAAATGCATTGAAATGCCGGATCCGTCTCTCCGGTGTCATCTGGAAAAACGGATCAGGAATCTTATAATTTTTTTGGTCTGCGCATGTGCAGACCGGAAGGACTGATCTGGCATTGCGGTATTTTGAATGCACTAATTCATTCCTATGGAAAAAAATGTCGGCATTCAGGCAAGTGTTCCGAATTTTTGGCCGGAGATAAAACCGTAGCATGCGGTATTATTTCCGTCCTGAACAGTCAAAATGACTGAACTGAAGACATCCTGATGCATCCTGAACGGATTGCTCTCCATTCAGAATGCATGGGGATATGCCTGATCAGTTCTTTTCCGGTATTGAGCCCCTAAGACGGAACTCTATGCCGGAAAATAAAAACGCTAATGTGAAAGTACCCTTAGCAGTTAAACCTCTTTCTCGTGACTGATTGGCTCCGGATGCGTTCAGGGTGCTTTCGGTGAAACTCGCACCATTTTGCAAGCAAGTTCAGTCAGTTTTGTCTGCGATTGTGTTCAGTTTTGTCTGCGCGTGTGCAATGCGTTTTGATGCGTTTTTCACGTGCGTAATAAAAAAACTGAAGGTTTACAAACAACATCTCGTAGCAACCATCAGTGAAAAACGCATTGCATCCGCACTTCCGGATGCAATGCGTTTTTTACTGAAGCCCCATTCACTTCTATGGGGCCAGGGCTGCGTGAAAAACGCAGAATATAGAACAACACAGAACTGATGCGTGAAGAAAAACCGCTGATGTACACAGACCCATTGAAATGAATGGGTCAGGATTTAGTGCGGGTGCTATGCGTTCACGTCACGCATTGCACCTGCGCGGAAAACTCGCTAGTGTGAAAGGGGCCTTACAGTTGTAAAAGGGGTTGTGCCACCAATATAAAGGCATCCCACCCAACAGACATTACTGCTACATCACTTTCCTCAAATACCCCAATTTATCAAAACTGCCTTTTTCTAAAGTATTTAGTCTATCATTGATTTCATATTCAGTTGCTGTAGTTTACACCCTGCATCGGAGCCTTGTAATGGGGGATGACATGGTTAGTGGTTTATGGCACAACCTCTTGAACAATCCATTTGCGTGTTGGTGCGGTCATCAGTCGCCGGCCAGCTGCGATGTCAGACTGTGAAGGATTGGCTTGAAGAGGTGATGCGATTTGTTCCACGTTTAGTTTCAGTTACAGGACTATATTACTATGTAAAACTAGGTCTTGAATGTCAGCATTTTTCTTAAATGCCTGTATGTCTCCACTAATATTTGTTAATTTTGTTTCAGATCTCCCAAGATGAGGCGAAAGGGACGTTGGCATAGGGTTTCTGCCCCCAGAACATCTACTTCTCCATGTAGTATGAAACATTCCCCGACTCGAGAGACCTTGACCTATGCCCAGGCACAGAGAATGGTTGAGATTGAAATTGAAGGCCGCTTGCACAGAATAAGTATATTTGACCCTCTAGATATTATTTCTGACGATGACCCCACTGCTCAAGAAATGAGTGAATGCAATAGCAATAAAGAAAACAGCGAGCAACCTCCCCAGGTTTGTCTGCGGTCTAAAAGACACAAAGCAAGCAAAGCGAAAAAGAAAAGTGAAGTTCTTCCAACCACTCATGGTCATGCGACCACCAGCACTCTGCCAGAGCCCAAAGTTCGCGTCATAGAATGTAGCCCCCCATCAGCTCCTAATAGGCCTTCTGCTTACTACCAGTTTCAGGAAAAGTCCTCCGAAGAGTTGGATACAGAAGTGGAATACGACATGGATGAGGAGGATTATGCTTGGTTGGAAATAATAAATGAAAAAAGGAAAAGCGAGGGCTTCTCAGTAGTTTCTCAAGACATCTTTGAATTTCTTATGGACCGATTTGAGAAAGAATCTTACTTTGAAAACCAAAAGCAGGGTGAGCAGCAGTCGCTGATCGATGAGGATGCCGTGTGTTGTATTTGTATGGACGGTGAATGTCAGAATAGTAATGTTATCTTGTTTTGCGATATGTGTAACTTAGCAGTACATCAAGAGTGTTACGGCGTGCCATACATACCAGAAGGACAGTGGCTATGTAGGCATTGTCTACAGTCAGGTAATACCGCTATTGAGTGCATGTTGTGCCCAAACAGGGGAGGTGCCTTTAAAAAGACTGATGATGATCGATGGGGACATGTTGTTTGTGCCCTATGGATACCGGAAGTAGGGTTTTCAAACACAGTTTTTATTGAACCAATTGACGGTGTTCGAAACATTCCCCCGGCAAGATGGAAATTAACTTGCTACCTCTGCAAGAAAAAAGGTGTTGGTGCCTGCATTCAGTGCCATAAGGCGAACTGTTACACCGCTTTCCATGTAACCTGTGCTCAGAAGGCCGGGCTGTACATGAAAATGGAGCCTGTGAAGGAAGTGACTGTGAGCGGCACTACATTTTCTGTAAAGAAGACTGCGTACTGTGATGCCCACACTCCCTCAGGGAGTGTCAGGCGGCCACTAAATATTTATGATGAACCAGAGACAAAAAATGGGATTTGTAGGAAGGGCACGGATAAGTCCATGAGGTCAACATCTAAAGTTAGGAAAAAAGCTAAGAAATCAAGAAAAGCTGCGACAGAAACCTGTACAGTGGTACCCACAGTCAGTGTACCGGATATTCCACCTCAGAGGTAAGGTGGGAAAGCCATATGTTAATGATGTGTGTATTCTTACTATCCAAGGCTACTTTCACACTAGCGTTTCTATTTGCCGGTATTGAGATCCGTCATAGGGTCTCAATACCGGAAAAAGACGCCTCCGTTTTGTGTCCGTTCATTTTTAATGGGGACAAATCGTAACTGAACAGAACGGAGTGCTCCAAAATGCGTTTCGGTCTCATACCGGAGAGCAAACCGCAGCAGAGATTTCTCTGATGCCATCTGACACAATAGAAACCGGATCCGTCCCCCATTGACTTTCAATGGAGTTCATGACAGATCCTTCTTGGCAATGTTATAGATAATCCAACCAGATCCGTTCATAACGGATGCAGACGGTTGTATTATCAGTAACGGAAGCGTTTTTGCTGAACCCTGCCGTATCAGGCAAAAACACTAGTGTGAAAGCGGCGCAAGTCGGCAGTTGTCATGCGTTGTTCCTTCACGTTTGTATGGTACATTTTCACCTTCTTGAACACCATTTAAAAGTATGTATATTTACTGATGTAGTACTTTTTTGCTATCTGTTAGCTCTGGTCCCCTTTTCAGGGTATCTCCTGGTGCATATGCTGAACAAGAACCATAGGGTAGAATACGTATTCCGCTGGTTGTTTATGGAAAATTATAATTATACTTCACCAGGCGGAGTAAAGTAGAAAAGTGTCTTTCTACAGAAAATTTCTTCCTGATTTTAGACTGTTTACTTCTGTGTTGTTGGTCTATAATGACGAAAATGGCTGAGCGCATGTGCAGTGCGCTCCCCTTCACTACTATGGGGAGAGTGCTTGGTGGTGGCCGGACCCAGGGTCCTCCGACCACCACCCTCTCCGCTCAGTGGGACCCACACCTATCAGACCTATATCCTAGCGATAGGCCCCCATTGTCTCAGATGGTATACCCCTGTAAGCTGCTCACTGGTGTCTGATGTTTCAGCAGGAGTAGAAGAACTGCAGCAACACTTCCATCAAATTTTTTAATTTTTTTTTGTTTTGTTAGGGGGGATGGTTTTCTTGATATAATATTTATTAAAGTCCCTATGTTTGCTAGTTCCTGTCCAGAGTCCCTATCTGTGGATAGGAACTAGTATACATCCGTCAGACCAGGAGAAGTGAAGGGTGGTGACTCGGAGCGGCACACGTTTCCTATACTAGATCGGTAGTGTCGCTGGTCAGGGTTTCTCACATTTTACAGGTACATCTCAATAAACTAGAATATAATCGAAAAGTTAATTTATTTCAGTAATTCATTTAAAAAAGTGAAACTCATTTAAGGGCTCTTTCACACTTGCGTTGTTCTTTTCCGGATTAGAGTTCCGTCGTCGGGGCTCTATGCCGGAAGAATCCTGATCAGGATTATCCCAATGCATTCTGAATGGAGAGAAATCCGTTCAGGATGTCTTCAGTTCCGGAACGGAACGTTTTTTGGCGGGAGAAAATACCACAGCATGCTGCGCTTTTTGCTCTGGCCAAAAATCCTGAACACTTGCCACAAGGCCGGATCCGGATCCCATTGAAAGGCATTAATCCGGATCCGGCCTTAAGCTAAACGTTGTTTCGGCGCATTGCCGGATCCGATGTTTAGCTTTTTCTGAATGGTTACCATGGCTGCCAGGACGCTAAAGTCCTGTTTGCCATGGTAAAGTGTAGTGGGGAGCGGGGGAGCAGTATACTTACCGTCCGTGCGGCTCCTGGGGCGCTTCAGAGTGACGTCAGGGCGCCCCACACGCATGGATGACGTGATCGCATGGATCACGTCATCCATGCGCATGGGGCGCTCTGACGTCATTCTGGAGCGCCCCGGGAGCCAGACGGACTGTAAGTATACTGCTCCCCCGCTCCCCACTACTACTATGGCAGCCAGGACTTTAATAGCGTCCTGGCTGCCATAGTAACACTGAACGCATTTTGAAGACTGATCCGTCTTCAAATGCTTTCAGTTCACTTGCGGTGTTACGGATCCGGCGGGCACTTCCGGCAAATGGAGTACACGACGGATCCGGACAACGCAAGTGTGAAAGAGCCCTAATATATTCATTAAACACAGAGTGGTCTATTTCAAGCATTTATTCCTTTTAATGATGATTATGGCTAATGAAAACCCAAAAGGCAGTTTTTCAGAAAATGATGTACAGAAACGTACGTACAGTATATGCACTCCATACTTGGTTGGGGCTCCTTTTGCATTAATTATTGTGTGTCATGGAGGTCATCAGCCTGTGGCACTGCTGAGGTGTTATGGAAGCCCAGGTTGCCTCGATAACGGCCTTCAGCTTGTCTACATTGTTGGGTCTGGTGTCTCATCTTCCTCTTGACAATATCCCATAGATTCTCTTTGGGGTTTAGGTCAGGCAAGTTTGCTGGTCAATGAAGCACAGTGATACCACGGTTATTAAACCAAGTATTGGTACTTTTGGCAGTATGGGCAGGTGCCAAGTCCTGCTGGAAAATGAAATCCGCATCTCCATAAAGCTAGTCAACAGAGGGAAGCTCTAAAATTCCCTGGTAGACATCTGCGCTAACTTTGATATAACACAGTGGACCAACACTGGCAGATGACATGGCTCTCCACTGACTGTGGAAACTGCACACTGGACCTCAAGCAACAAGGATTATGTGCCCCCTGCTCTTCTAGAGTCTGGGACCCTGATTTCCAACTGAAATGCAAAATTTACTGTCATCTGTAAACAGGATTTTGGACCACTGAGCAAGAGTCCAGTCCTTTTTCTCCTTAGCCTAGTTAAGATGTTTCTGGGTCGTGAGTGGCTTGAAAAATGGAATGCGACAGTTGTAGCCCATGTCCTAGATACATCTGTGTGTGGTGGCTGGACAACAAGTCAGCAGTCTTCCCCATGATTGTATATAGCCTACTAAACCAGGCTGAGGGACCATTTAAATCTTTGCAGGTTTCTCTGGTTGATTAGCTGATTAGAGTGTGACTGCAATATTGAACCTTTTCACAACAGTCTAATTGTCTGAAATACTGACTTTTGGGTTTTCATTAGCTGTAAGTCATAATCATCAATATTAAAAGAAATAAGTGTGTGAAATAGACCACTCTGTGTAAGAATCTATATCATATGAGTTTCAATAACTTTTTCATGATATTCTAATTTATTGAGATTAGGGCTGGGCGATATCAAAAATATTCAGACGATAACGATATTAAGAAATTTATCGTGATAACAATATATATCGCAATAAATAACCGTTTAAAAGAAAATAACACAAGGAGAGGTTATACTGTATGGGACAGCCTGAAGGAGAGGTTATACTGTATGGGGCAGCCTGAAGGAGAGGTTATACTGTATGTGGCAGCCTGAAGTAGAGGTTATACTGTATGGGGCAGCCTGAAGGAGACGTTATACTGTATGGGGCAGCCTGAAGGAGAGGTTATACTGTATGTGGCAGCCTGAAGTAGAGGTTATACTGTATGGGGCAGCCTGAAGGAGACGTTATACTGCATGGGGCAGCCTGAAGGAGACGTTATACTGCGTGGGGCAGCCTGAAGGAGAGGTTATACTGCGTGGGGCAGCCTGAAGGAGACGTTATACTGTGTGGGGCAGCCTGAAGGAGACGTTATACTGTGTGGGGCAGCCTGAAGGAGACGTTATACTGTGTGGGGCAGCCTGAAGGAGACGTTATACTGTGTGGGGCAGCCTGAAGGAGACGTTATACTGTGTGGGGCAGCCTGAAGGAGACGTTATACTGTGTGGGGCAGCCTGAAGGAGACGTTATACTGTATGGGGCAGCCTGAAGGAGAGGTTATACTGTATGTGGCAGCCTGAAGTAGAGGTTATACTGTATGGGACAGCCTGAAGGAGAGGTTATACTGTATGGGGCAGCCTGAAGTAGAGGTTATACTGTATGGGGCAGCCTGAAGGAGACGTTATACTGTATGGGGCAGCCTGAAGGAGACGTTATACTGCATGGGGCAGCCTGAAGGAGACGTTATACTGCGTGGGGCAGCCTGAAGGAGAGGTTATACTGTGTGGGGCAGCCTGAAGGAGACATTATACTGTATGGGGCAGCCTGAAGGAGACGTTATACTGTGTGGGGCAGCCTGAAGGAGACGTTATACTGTGTGGGGCAGCCTGAAGGAGACGTTATACTGTGTGGGGCAGCCTGAAGGAGACGTTATACTGTGTGGGGCAGCCTGAAGGAGACGTTATACTGTGTGGGGCAGCCTGAAGGAGACGTTATACTGTGTGGGGCAGCCTGAAGGAGACGTTATACTGTGTGGGGCAGCCTGAAGGAGACGTTATACTGTGTGGGGCAGCCTGAAGGAGACGTTATACTGTGTGGGGCAGCCTGAAGGAGACGTTATACTGTGTGGGGCAGTTTTCATGCTACGGTTTTCTCTTTTGTCTGATCAGTCAAAAAGACTGAACTGAAGACATCCTGATGCATCCTGAACGGATTACTCTCCATTCAGAATGCATTAGGATAAAACTGATCAGTTCTTTTCCGGATTTGAGCCCCTAGGACGGAACTCGGCGCCGGAAAATAAAAACGCTAGTGTGAAAGTACCCCAAGTCAGATTTATTAATAGTCCTTTAATGCTGTGATAAATGTGGTTTGACGGTAGCGGTTTATCCTTCAGTAAGCGACTTTACAAAAGTCGCACGTCTTTACGAAAAAGTCGCATAAGATAAGCATGGTCCTCACTGGAGTGAACTTGCAAAATTTTTGCGACTTTTTAAATTGTCGCAATAGTAAATCTGTCTAGAGATTAATTTACATAAGAAAACACGCCCACTTTCAGAAAACTGGCGGGCATAGTGCAGAGCCAATAAATGTCACAAATTTTGACTTTTTCACTCCATTATTTTGACTTGAGCTAATAAATCTGGCCCTGTGTGTGGGAGTTGGAGACTTCTCCCGCCTGGCTGTTGTGCTCTCCTCTGCTGTTATCCAATTCTCACGTCGGTGGGCGGAGGCATGAATATTGGGAGCTAGGAGGAGCCGGGGCGGCCACTGTGGGCAGTAATGTGGTTGTGAGTACTGTGATGCAGGAGCCAGCGGACACAGATTTAGAAGCTGTCGGAGCACATGTGACTGCTTCTTAGGGGTGGGCGGTATAGGCGATATGCGATATAAATTTGGGCCACGATATGGATTTTCGCCATATCGCCTATATCACCAGACCGCGATATGATCGCGCTCTCTGCGCGCACCATTTTCTCCTGATGAGCCGGCCGCCACAGTGGAGGGAGAAGGAGGGAGTCCATCCCTCCCCACTGTGCGCGGCTGCCGCTGAACACCAATGAGGACAGAGTAGGAGGAGGAGGGGAGGGACTGTGGCCACTGCACCACCAATGAATGTGCCGGCCATATCCCACAGGGTCCCCCTCCTCCCCCCCATCATTAGTGGCAGTTCCGAGGCTGGGGGGAGCATATAAAGTGACATATATTCTTCTATTGGTCTTAATATGATAAATTAAACTATACCATTATCACCCCTCACTGCCTTTCCGTTACTTATAAAAAGTGTTTTTATCAAAATGCTAATTACCTTACTTTGCCGTCCCCAACTGCCGTCTCCTAGTGCCGCCCAGCTCATTAGTATTCACTGCACTGGGCGGCTTTATTTTCTCCCGACGCGGCGAAATCCCGCGCATGCCCAGTACTATCTTCCTGGCATCAGCCTCATCTTGTCGCTATCTTCTAGCCTCATCTTGTCGCTATCTTCAGTACTATCTTCTAGCTCCAGTAGAAGATAGTACTGGGCATGCGCAGGATTTCGCCGCGTCGGGAGAAAATAAAGCCGCCCAGTGCAGTGAATACTAATGAGCTGGGCGGCACTAGGAGACGGCAGTTGGGGCACGGCTGGGCACAGCACTGATTGAGGGACAGCCCCTTGGGCGCAAAGTAAGGTAATTAGCATTTTGATAAAAACACTTTTTATAAGTAACGGAAAGGCAGTGAGGGGTGATAATGGTATAGTTTAATTTATCATATTAAGACCAATAGAAGAATATATGTCACTTTATATGCTCTAACGGCCTGTCAGTGTCCCTTTAAGGTCTTTTTCTCAACTCTGTTCATGTTATAAAATTTTTGCTGTGAAGAAGAGGCATGTGATCTCTGCTGAGTCAAATTCAGTTTTGGGAACAGCAAAAGTAAACCAAGCATCTGTGATAATATCTTGTAGGCAGAGAAACTGCCCAATAATCTTACAAAAACCTCTGGAAGAGCATGACATTGTGAATGGATTAATGGAATTTATTTACCAAAAAAATTAAACATCTACAGCCTTATTCTACATAATTAAAAAACTAATCTTTATTTCATGTTTAAATAACCTTTGGATGGTAATATATTTTCCTCAAAAGGCATTTTATATAAAAAAAAATCCGATTTAAATAAAAAAATAAAAAAAATAAATCATTGATTTTTATCCACCCTGCTATGTTGTGGGACAGGAGGGGGCGTGACGATCCATTGAAGTGAATGGCACCGTAGCCACAGCCGCAGGCGATCGGATGCACGGGATCGCAAGGCACAATTATACATGAGGTTCGGTCAAAATGCTGCTTGCAGCATTTTGTTTGGACTGGACCGCAGGCATAATGTGCCTTGCAATCCTGTGCAGCCGATTGCGTTGCAGCAGTTGGGCATGGTTATGGTGCCAATCACTACAACAGACCACTACGCCCCCTCCTGCCCCACAATATAGTTAGTCGGCCGCAATGCGGTGCAGTGCATTCTGGACAGAATCAGGCCGGAACGCACTGCCTGGTGTAAACGAGGCCTTAATGTGATCACAGCTTCCTGTCAGAGGTTGGATGCCGGGAATGTTTCTACAATGTTTGCATTGGTGGGCAGTGTGCCGCCCTCCCCGGTATTAAAATCATTGGTGGGCAGTGCGCCAGAACACAGACCAGTGAGTTACAAGGAGGAGGAGCGCCGGGCGGCCACAGCGCATGTAAGTATAATGCTGCAGAGTAACTGACCATGGCAGACAGGACTCAGTAGCGTCCTGGTTGCCATGGTAACCAATCGGAGCCCTAGCATTACACTGCTGGGACTCCGATCGGAACTGCCGCTGCCACCATTGATGGAGGGGGAGGGCGCACTGCCCACCAATGCAGACATTGTAGAATTATTACCGGCACCCGACCTCTGACAGGGAGCTACCGTCCGCACAATTTACCCCTCAGGTGCTGCTGATGGCAGCCCCCTGTCAGAGGTGCATCCCCATCACCATGGGAACACCTTGGGTTTAGAATATATCATCGAATCTGAGTTTTCTCCAATCCGATGGTATATTTTAAACTTCAAGCATCACCATGGGAATGTCTCTTCACGCCCAGCTTGTCGCCGATTCACTGCGTGACACTTCGGTAAACAAAGCCATCTCAGCCCTGCCACTTGCCTGCCGCAGGGCTGAGCTACTGAACAAATTACCTGCCCGGCGCCTTTGGTTGGGTGAACCCTACAGAGAGGCAACTGGGGGGCATCGGGGAGGCGAACAGATAAGAATACATGAGCCATACAGCGAAACTAATTTATAGTTGGCACCAATTGCCTCTGATCTTTCTGCCTTTAGAAAGATATAGGCTAGTTAGGTGGGCATCAGCATACCTCCAGTCTCTGTGTCATGTACACTTAGGCCCCTTTCACACGAGCGAGTATTCCGCGCGGATGCGATGCGTGAGGTGAACGCATTGCACCTGCACTGGATACCGATCCATTCATTTCTATGGGGCTGTTCACATGAGCGGTGATTTTCACGCATCACTTGTGCGTTGCGTGAAAATCGCAGCATGCTCCTCTTTTTTCACTCCTCGTTTTTCACGCAACGCAGGCCCCATAGAAGTGAATGGGGTTGCGTGAAAATCGCAAGCAAGTGCGGATGCGGTGCGATTTTCACGCACGGTTGCTAGGAGACTATCGGGATGGAGCCCCAATCATTATTATTTTCCCTTATAACATGGTTATAAGGGAAAATAACAGCATTCTGAATACAGAATGCATAGTAAAATAGCGCTGGAGGGGTTAAAAAAATAAAAATAATAATTTAACTCACCTTAGTCCACTTGCTCGCGTAGCCCGGCATCTGCTTCTGTCTCCTTTGTTGAATAGGACCTGTGGTGAGCATTAAGTACAGTTACAGGACCTTTGATGACGTCACTCCGGTCATCACATGGTACGTCACATGATCTTTTACCATGGTGATGGATCATGTGATGACGGAGTGATGTTATCAAAAGTCCTGGAATGAATGCTTTCCACAGGTCCTGTTCAGCACAGAAGGAGACAGACGAGATGCCGGCAGTGCCAGCAAGTGGATTAAGGTTAGTTAAATTATTTTTTATATTTTTTTAACCCCTCCAGCTCTATTTTACTATGCATTCTGTATTCAGAATGCTATTATTTTCCCTTATAACCATGTTATAAGGGAAAATAATACAATCTACAGAACACCGATCCCAAGCCCGAACTTCTGTGAAGAAGTTCGGGTTTGGGTACCAAACATGCGCGAGTGCAAAACGCATTACAATGTTTTGCACTCGCGCAGAAAAATCGTGGGTGTTCCCGCAACGCACCCGCACACTTTCCCGCAACGCCCGTGTGAAAGGGGCCTTACTTTTCTAATACCTATAGGTAACCAGCCTTGAAATAAGAGGTCCAAAATGGTGATATGACCACAAAGTAGCACATGCTCCCTGACCATACAGTTGTAGATTAGTGCTTTCTACAAATCCGAGGACACAATTTTGGCACTTTCATGACTATCTTCTGGTTGTCTTATTGTCCATTCACAAGTCTGTATGTGTTTTGCAGATCCGCAAAACAGACACCAGCAATGTGCGTTCTGCATTTTGCGGACCGCACATCGCCGACATTCTCATAGAAAATGCATTTTCTTGTCCACAATTGCGGACAAGAATAGGACATGTTCTTTTTTTTTGCAGAACAGAAGTGCGGATGCGGTCAGCACATTCCGGCCCCATTGAAAATGAATGGGTCCGCACCTGTTCCGCAAAATTGCAGAACGGATGCAGACCCATTTCGCGGACGTGTGGACAGGATCTGTGATTATCCAACGTCTTCCGCAACTCATTTTCTCATAAACCATTCACGAATAATTCATATTCATATTACTGCCTGTGCTGTGTCAATGTACCAGTCCCTGGAGTGTTTATATCTGGTGTTCATCTTTTCTGCTGCAGCCGATGACTGGCTTCAGCGGTGATGTGCCGCTTGTGGGCACATCGCCACTGAAGCCAGTTATTGGCTGCAGTGGAGCATGTGACCAAGCCCATGAAGTGCTGTATGTCAACACTTCGGGAACTGGCACATGGACGCAAGCGTGGAGGCATTCAGCAGGCATTATATAAAAAGTGATTCTTACCAGAAAACCTCTTTTAAGGACTGCTTTCCTAAAAGGGAAACTGGCCATGTGTACTCAGTGTAAGGATCCTTTCACACGTCCGTATGTGTTTTGCAAATTGCGTATCCACAAAACACGGACACCGGCAATGTGTGTTCCGCATTTTGCGGACCGCACATCTCCAGCACTCTCATAGAAAATGCCTTTTTCTTGTCCGCAATTGCGGACAAGAATAGGACATATTCAATTTTTTTGCGGATCCGCAAATGCGGATGTGGACAGCACGTTCCAGCCCCATTGAAAATGAATAGGTCTGCACCTGTTCCGCAAAACCCTTAGTAGATGTTGTGGGGGATAGCATGTTTGCATGCTTTTTGCATTACATCCAGGCCTGTGCTTTTGCATATGAAAGGACTACATAAACATTTGACTTCAAACATCTCCAGTATATCTCTCAGTTCCTTCCAGAAATGTGCCCACTGACTCTGGTCTCCCTGTCCTGCATGGCAGGATGGTGAACCTTCTCTAACCTGCCCCTTCAGAGGAAACGCTGCCGATAATGGCCTGCTAGTCATGACTGGGACATTGCTGACAACCTAATCTTTAACGTGGCTCAAAAACCTTTTCATCTGAAGAGCCCTTAAAGGGGTTGCCCAGGATTTTTATATTAATGACTTCTCCTCAGGATAGGCCATCAGGTACCTTGGAACCGACCCCGAGTCTGGTACCAAGGTTTTTTACAGTCGAAATCAATTTCCAAAGTTATTGCACAAAGTCTTGCGAGACTTCACAAAGTAAGAACTTCGGCTCATCGGAGCCACTACATTCTAATACTGTACAGAGCTCCCACTCCGTACAGTGTTAAAATGAAGTTTTATGCGAATTGAAGCATCCAGAGTGGATTCGCTCGTTCCTACTGACTACACAACGGACAGAGCCGTGTAGTTCCTTCGCCTATTCCCGAGGATTGGCCAACAGTATAAAGATCCTGGACAACCCTGTTTTAAGATTTATTTCTTTTTTGTGATTTTTGCAAAAAAATAAAAAATTGGTTATGAGAAAGGGCCATTTAATGGTAGTCAGTAAATGTGACAAATTATATAGAGTGCTGTTTTTGTCACTTCTTTGCTTTAGTATCTAAAGCCTCATTCACACGTCTGTGCTTAAATCTGTGAAAAGGTAGTCGGTGATGCCTCCGAAGATGTCCGTGTGTTCTCCGTGTTTCACTGACACTCAACAGCTGAAAAATAATTTTCAAAGCATTTCCTCCTAATGATCCGTGAAACACGGATGGCATCCGTGGTTTTCATGGACCCACAGACTATGATGGGCGTGATGGATCCGTGAACGGACAAAATAGAGCCCATGGACCGTGCTGAAAAACTGGTGTGTGTGTGTGTGTGTGTGTGTGTATATACACATTAAAATGAATGGAGATGTGTGCTGTCCGTGGAGAGCACGAATGAGGCTTAACAGTCGTAATACACGGTCAGTGTGAGCGCTGATAAAAGATCACGTCTTTTGGCGTTTACCCAGACCAATGCATACTGAATGTGGTAGGAACCATCGCTACCGCAGTCGTTCCTTCCCCGTTGTGTTCATTATTACACAGGGAGATGCTGCTGATGATTGGATATATTTCATCCTGATAAAAGATGCCCAAAATGACCATTTGCTCCTTCATCTCATGCTTGATTATACGAGGCAATTATTGGGAACAAGCAGTTGTATTCCCGATAATTCTGTAAAGAAAATGGGGGTTAGTCAGCACCTCCCAGTGCGCAGGTGCACGCTGCCATGGCTAAAAACATAGAGAAAAAAGACAATGCAGCAGCACCCTGCAAATCAGATAAAGTACAATAATGTCATAGTCACCAAAATATTAGTGCTAATACTACGCTTATTTATAAAGTGAGATGCTTGGCAAATGCATTTTGTATAAAACCATCTGAGCCCGTCTGCCGAACGCTTCCTGAACTTTATGGCGGCCATTATGGCGCATAACAGGTAGTATTTAGTGTTAGGACCCGTCTTACAGAGATCGCCTTGACGTTCAGCAGACGGGCTCAAATGGTTTTGTACAAAATTCATTGGCCAAGCATCTCACTTTATAAATAAGCGTAGCATTAACACTATCATTTTTGGCATTATTGTACTTTATCTGGTATGTAGGGTGCTGCTGCATTGTCTTTTTTTTTTCTCTATTCCTGATAATTGGCCCAAAAATGTGCAGGGTAATAGGGCCCCTTACAGGTTCTCATGGAAGAGACCCAGCAGGTATGTGGTATTTTCAAGGCAATGCTCCATGGGGAAAAAGTAGTCAAATTAGCTCATCAACCAAACCAGAGACTATTCCGAAAGGAAGAGCCATCTCTAGACCGCTTGCTTGTGAGATATGATATCTGACCTTCCATAAGCAAAAAGTGCTTAAAGCAGTGAGTGGTCCAAGATTAGAAAAAGATGGCCGCTTTCTTCCAAAAACAGCACCACCGCTATCCACAAGTTGTGCGGTATTACAGCTCAGCCCCATTCACTTCATACAAGGCACAACTCCTGGTCAGGTTTTGGATAAAGCAGCCATGTTTTTCTAGTCGTGGACAACTCCTCACGGTAGAGACAGATGGGAAACCTTTAGTGTAGCCTGCTCCTAAATGATCCATTTTTAAAGCGGTTCTCCAGGAGTACTTGACCGTGTTCAGATGAATATACTGCTGTGTTCTGATACTGTTAACAATGATCTTATTTCCTTATCTCCTGTAGAATAAACAAAATAATAAACCAGGTATCAATTCAGCGGAAAAAGCAATTTGTTGAGCGGGTACAAAGTTACTGGCTCCTAAAGAGACTGTCAAGAAATGGCATTCCTTTACTGAGACGACTACAGTCCAGTCTACAGTCCCAGAGAAATATTCATCAACAGGTATGGGGGGGGGGGAGGGGGGAATTATTAGTCTAAAATCATTTATGAACGTTGTCCTGTAAAATTCTCAGAGGCCGGCTATAAACACTGAAAACTGCGGTTGTTTGTTATATATTATCATGTTTGTCCCCCCCCAATACTGCGACCACCTTCCCCCATTCTTGAGATGCAGGGGTTTCTATTCGTAGACCGCTTTGGTGGTGCAGCTCCTTGCTGGGGTCTTCTTCCTGAATGTCTGTCCATCCGTCCCCCAATGCAGTGAGAGCAGAGGCCGGTCTCCGGAGATGGCGCTGCACTTACTGCTCTGTCCGCAATGATTAGACAGCATCAGACTGACTAAGAGCGCTCCCACTTTGCTGCCCCATTGCTTGAATAGCGTATCAAACGCTAGAACTATCAACCCTGATATATTGGGAAAGGAGGGGGATGAGGCCCTAAAAAACATGGGAAGAATCAGGAGAGCAGCAGTAGTACATGGGGTGGGAAGTTTTACTATTGGGTCCTCCTAAGGGAGCTGTCTCGCCCATTAACACACTGGAGGAACTAATACAATAATTCCTAACCTTTCCGGTCCCTGGCCGCTCATGGTTCCGTGTTGATCTCTTGCTTCCTGGTCCCTTTTCATACACAGGTTATGACTGACAACCCCATTAACCCTTTTCTGCCCCTGAGCTGCCGCTTTGGCTTAGTAGACAGTGGTGCACCAGGTAATTCTAGTAGTGTAGTGAGTGTCCGGCCTTCAGCCCAATTGCAAAGAATTTCGAGGCCATATTCTCGTTTTAGAAGGGCCGGATTCTTTTCTACAACCTCCTTCATAAGCTTAGCTGATTAATTACCAGAGGCAGGCATCCGAGTCATCCCCTGCTTCTATTAGTAGTACGTTTGTATTTCAGTGTTCTCGTCGTAGATTTGTCATTGTGTTCATTTTTGTCTTAGAGAGAAGATGATGAGGAAGTCCAGTCCTTGAAAAAGAAGTTAAAATACTGGCAGCGGTTAAGGCATGACCTTGAAAGAGCGCGGTTACTTATTGAACTTATCCGAAAACGGGAAAAATTAAAACGTGAACAGGTGCTGTTTTTTATTTATTTATCCCACCGTGAATAAATATAGTACGGTTGTGTGCACAGTATATGTACTTGTTTCCCAGCAATTCCTGAAAATCCTGGTGAAGTCCATTGTGCCGGGGTACTTCTAGGTCAGCGTGTGGGTGCCAGGAAGCACCTGTAGAGACACATGTCTAGGAAACTTCACTTTTAGTAGGATCCAAGATCCATTCATGGAAGTTCTGCAGCTATTGGACTTTTTAATCTTCGTGTATTTATGTACATGTTTGAGCAAAGTATATCTGTCATAGAGATGGATTATAATAAGCTGGCTTTATGTACACCAGTCTTAGTCGAAAGTCTGACGAGATTCTTCATCCGTTGTTGGTTGGATGTAGAGAGGACGTGTTTTTTATGTGACCTTTTGTTTTGTTAGGTTAAAGTTGAGCAGGTGGCTATGGAGCTTCAGTTGACCCCACTGACGGTACTACTGCGATCACTGCTTGAACAACTGCAGGAGAAGGATCCTGCCCATATATTTTCTCAGCCTGTTAATCTTTCAGAGGTGAGAGATGAAATACTGGTGGCCTGAAATGCAATGCATCTGCTGTCCTGCTTCCATCTCTGTATACCACCACCATTCTAAGTGTGTGCTTGTTTCCGATGAGGCTTTTTTATACTGCTTAATTTATTTCAAGGTTCCGGATTATTTGGACCACATAAAACACCCCATGGACTTTTCTACCATGAAGCAACGGTTAGAGGAGCAGAGGTACAAAAATCTGAATTTGTTTGAAGAGGACTTCAATCTAATCATTGAGAACTGCATGAAGTATAATGCCAAGGACACAATGTTCTATCGCGCTGCTGTTCGGTTGCGGGATCAAGGCGGGGTTTTGTTAAGGCAAACTAGACGAGATGTTAATGCCATTGGTTTTGATGAAGAAACAGGAATGCATTTGCCAGAGCCACCAAAAATTGAACCACCACCTCACTTTTCATGGGAAGACGGTAAGCCTCAACCTGGTCTGTGTCATTGAAATCTACTTAAAGAGCATCTGTCGACCCTATTACACCAAGTATATTGCCGTGTTATTATTATTTTTTAGATCTGCAGTTTTTCATATGCTAATGAGGTTTTCAGTGCATCAATAGACGGGCCTGGCCCCTCAGGGCACTGCTTCACCGCTTCTATTTCCCCTTTTAGCCTCTCCAGCTGTCTCCCTGAGTGACAGGGCTAGGTGTCCTCATTGTCTTCCTACCTGTAATCCCAGGCATGTGCTTGTGAATGTTCAATCAGCGCATGTGTAGTACATTTCACTCGCCTTTTCCCGCAATTTGGATCTCTGTATCGGGGGGAAAGCCAACTGAGATGTACTGTGCATACACCAATGGAACAGTCACCGGGGTGTAGTGGTGCTCCAAAGGGCTGGGCCCACATGTTTGTGTACTAAAAACCTCATTTTCATATGAAATGAACAGCAGATTTCTCAAAAATGAGACCATGGATTTCAACGATAAGGAGGGTGTTTCACTTAGCATGATCACCCCTAACAGGCAGTATGACTGGCTTAATAGGGTTGATTATGCCGACAGTTCATCTTTAAGGCGCTGTCACTTTGAGCAATATTCCTTTATTTTTGTTGGTGCCTTATTAAGAGTTAGACCTTTTGATCTTTCATACGTTTGTCGGTTGTAAGCAAAAACCTTTAAAGGAGCATCCAATAATATTAACAATTTCTATTTAAATATGCTATGTAATATTTTTTTGTACAAAAAAACTAAAACGGGTGGATGGTTTTCTGGGTTTAATCCTTTGAAGTCACTCCGTGTTCTACTTGCTTCCCTTGATTTATAGTATGGCAAACAGCATCGCTTGACTTAGACGATTCACTGTGACCAGAGAGGGAAGGTGGATAAGTGACTTAGTGCAATGTGGGATGCTCCAAGTGCAATGCCCTTCTGTGGATGTCTTCACCTAGAGTCATGGTGAACCTCTTAGCGGTCGAGTGCCCAAACTGCAACCCAAAACTCACTTATTTATCGGAAAGTGCCAACACAGCAATGTAACCAGTATAGTATATCTTCCATGTACTTTATCACTTAGCTAGAACAGCCTGCCTACGTTCAGTGCGCTTCCTGTGCTGTTAATGGCAGGAGAAGTATAAGGCATATTGGTACACCTTAGAATTTTTCCATGTTGTGGGTGCCCACAGAGAGGACTCGGAGTGCCGCCTCTGGCACCTGTGCCATAGGTTCGCCACCACTGATCCAGACCTAGCGAGAGAAAAATAGAGCTGCCATACTGTTATCCTATGTCTACCAATCCATTTTAATACTGCTGGGATTACACTGCATTTAACTGGGGCAGTATATTTGAGTAACTCGTTTGTATGGAGAGCCCCATCCTGCGCTGCTCCCCTTCCCAATGATGTATAAGACCTCATGCACACGACTGTATGTGTTGTCTGGTCTGCATACCGCTGACCCGCCACACGTGGATACCGGTCGTGTGCATGTCTCCATTTTTTATTTTATTTTCTTGGCGACAAGAATAGGATATGTACTATTTTTGTTATTTTTGCTGGCTGGCAATAGAGATATGGATTAAAATGAACAGTTCCACATCTGATCTGCAAGAGACGTGGAACAAAAATGTGGTTGTGTGCTTGGGGCCTTCCTGGCATCTAATGATACTTCTGCACTGTGGCTGCCCATCCAGTGAGAATTTATAGACAGCGGTCTTCTTCATGAAACCTCTTCAGATCTCTGTTTACACTGCTTCTGCTCCTCCAATGAAGTGTCAATGCTTTGACAGTTTGCAAACCATTTTGTAGATCTCTTCCTGAGCATCTGGTTCTCTGTACCTAAAAAGATGGTGCTTGTGATATGATCTGCTGAAAGGGAATCATTTGTAATAGTGCTTTTTCTCTTTATTCCTTGTTCCTTCAGTTGATAAGCTGCTAAATCCCAGTTATCGTGTCCATATGCCCTTGGAGGAACAGCTGAAAGAGATGCTGGAGAAACTAGACTTAACTTTTGCTATGAAATCAAGTGGATCCCGCAGTAAACGCTTAAAACTGTTAAAGCGAGAGATTAGTAACGTCCGGCAGCTGCTGTCCCAGCAGCATGTTCAGCCTCCACAAATAGAGTCAGGTATTGGAAGCTTTGAAGAGGAGAACGGGTCAATCGTGGAGAACGACGGTGATGAAGACGGTAAGACTTTGTCCTGTTTGGCGCTACCTTCATGTGTGTCTGTTACGTTTTCTAACCACATGCAGTAGCTTAAAGTGAATGTCCACCAGTAAACTAGGTTTTAGATTCTGTCAAGTACTTCATGTATCTTTTATGGTGGCTGGAGCACTTTTTCAGATGCAGAGCTCTAAACCCCCTGCATACTGTGAATGTAAAAGCGATCAGCCGCCACTGGAGGGAGATTACAGTCCAGAGGTTGTGGAGTCCTCATGTGACATTACGGAGCAAAGAGAGGGACATGGGGACCTGCTTTTATTATGTGCTAGGGTGGACTGCCAAGGAAATGGGAGGGCTTGCTGTGACTACTGAGTGAGCAGGAAGACGCCTTGGCCTTAGAGGGGCCCTGCCGGTAAGGGAAGTGCTAGGGGAGCCTGCTTTTAGAGGGGAAGAGGGCTGTTTACTGCTGCGACCGCTATTATTGTGTCCAGACAACGAACACTTCATGTGGATCTCTGAGTATTCTATTCCCAAAACCACCCACAAACCTCTTCCTAATGCTTCCAATGGGAATTCTGCACAATATTGCAGATGGTCACGGGTTTTACCCCGCTGATGTGAAATTACTGATCATGGAGGAAGAAAGTCACAGATTTTCTTGTGAATTGGTGTTTGATTATTCAGCCTGATAAATCAGTCAAGTGAACATATCCTTAAAGGGGGAGCCTGTCTCCTCTCTGAGGGCAGCCTAGTGTTGCCTGCTATCGGCTGCTCTTCCCCGTCACTGGATGTTGTGATCTGTGCGATATAGAACAGGAGAAGCAGGGCAGATTGATATATGGGAAAAGATTCAGTATAATAGTCATTTCCAATAAAATGGGTCCAATAATCCCTCAAGGCACGGGCTATATGTATTTCTTGCATAAATGTAACAATGGTAGATAAGGGTACTTTCACACTTGCGGCAGGACGGATCCGACAGGCTGTTTACCCTGTCGGATCAGTCCTTCCGCTATTTCGCCGGACCGCCGCTCCGTCCCCATTGACTATAATGGGGACGGGTCGGAGCTCCGGCGCAGTACGGCAGTTCGCGGTCGGAGGCCGCCAGACTAAAAAGTCGGACATGCAGGACTTTTAGTCCGGCGGCCTTTCACCGGGCACTGCTGTGCTGCGCCGGAGCTCCTCCCCGTCCCCATTATAGTCAATGGGGACGGAGCGGCGGTCCAGTGGCACGGCGAAATAGCGGAAGGACGTATCCGACAGGGTGAAAAGCCTGGCGGATCCGTCCTGCCGCAAGTGTGAAAGTACCCTAAGACAAAGAATGGACATTAATTGCATTAAAAGCACAAAAATAAAATCCTATAAAAATATGAAATATCCCCTGTAGGTACTAACTGAAGAAGCCGTAAGTTCTTATATGTTGCAGTTCACAAATATTCTTCCCCAGATTATAATATTGATTTCTTGTTTTTAAATATTATTATATTGGTACACAAATGTCAGCTATCCGGGGATAGATCTAGCATGTGGTCACTGTTTATATTCCTTTTCCATTAGTTAGTCTCCTATCGGTCTTGTTTTTATACCTGGGCCCCTCTAAATAGTCCACAGACGTGAAGTGCGAGTGGTTCTTGTAAAGGGTAATGTTGTTTTTATACTGGGTGCGACTGTGTGTCGCTACACTAGGATTCCCTCTCTGAGATTAGCCCCACCCTGGATTCGCTGCTCTAGCACACCACATAAACGTGGGAGCTGCTGGCTGGTTTTATGGCGTTCTCGGTGTCCCGATATTTCAGCAGCGCATGCGCCTTACTGTATGGCAGATATAATTAGTATCTGATCCTGCCTTGCACCAAATGTAGTTGTTTTACTGGCCCGCTCTCGGCAACAGAATAGAGCTAGGAAGTGTAATTGAGAGCAGACTGGACTAGTAAAGTTATGGGATTCTTTACTTTAAAGGGTTTCTGTCATGAGAAATAACATTGTTACTGGCTGACACTAGCGATGTGCTAATGTCAGCAGTACATAGCAGTGTGCTTTAGAACTCCCTGCCTCCCTTTATAATATGCTACTGAGCCTCTAGCTGCTATTAGGGCGTTGCTTCAGCACCTAGAGGCTCGGTCTACGCACCCTTTGGCACGCCCAGGTCCCGTTAATTGACTTTTGAGTTCTCCTCGTCGTCCCATAAAACCCGCGCCTGTGCCGTCCCATTTAGTATTCGGCGCAGGTGCAGTGAGTGAAGGATGCGCTCCTGCTACCGGCTTCCTCCCTTCCTTCGGCGCACGCGCAGTGAGGAAGCCAGCAGCAGGAGCACCTGCGGCGAATACTAAAAGGGACGGCGTGGGATTTACGCGACACTGAGGAGAACTCGAAAGTAAATCAACTTGACCTAGGCGTGCCAAAGGGTGCGTAGACCGATCCTCTAGGTGCTGAAGCAACGCCCTAATAGCAGCTAGAGGCTCTTTAGCATATTAGAGAAGTGAGCTTCAGTCAGCTACATAACGTTATTTCTCATGACAGAAACCCTTTAATCCGTTTTTTGTTTCTTCCCTGCTGTGATTCTGCTGATAAAATATAGATCATACGAGTGTATTACTGTAGTGCAGCGGCGGCATGAAGCGCACGGCGTCATAGCAACCAATGACGCTGTGCGCTCCTGCTCTCTGCAGGATGCCAGGCCGGGATACCACGGACCGCTCACGGCCGTGTGCATTCGGCCTTAGGCTAATTGGTGGGTCCCCCCCCCATGAAACTAAAAATAGGACTGACAGGACCAACACTCTATGGCCAGACCTTCAACGTATGGCGGTGAATCTTCTACCTAATAAAATAGTTCTACTTGCCCTTGATTTGCAGTTAGATCAATGGCATTTGGACTTGCATTAACACTTGCCTTTCCCAAATGTGGTAAAAAAAACAGCCTTCTCTTAACTGACTGGCTTCTAAATAGTAAAATAGTAGTAAAATCCTTTTATGATGCTGTAGGGGATATTTAGCAAGGCCTGCGCCTGTCTTGATATCCCCTGCCCTGCTGGAGGATGCGCCTAATTGATGTTGAGGCGCAGGCCACGTCATAGCATTGACCTGCTGTGTATTTCTGGCTTAATTTGCGGCAGAAGACTGGCATAAATGAAGATACGCTAGTTGCAGCGGCTAGCCACGGCTCATTCCTGCCCTTACCACACCCTTTTTTTTTTTTTTTTAAGTGGCGTAAAACTGCTCTTTGCAAGTTTTTTTTTTTTTTTTTTGAGTAAAAGTCACAAGTGCACGTGTTTGCCACTTTTTAACACCACTTTTCTGGCACAGTAAGGTAAATCTACCAAGCTTTTCATCAGGGAATCTTTTTTTAAAGACTGGTTTGTTATTAGAACAATACCCCAAAAAATCTGTACTTCCAGTCCCAAACCCCCTTCATTCCAGTTCTGTTGCTCCTATCCCTGCTCCCTCCACTGCATCCAGTTTCGTCATATACTGCACGCGATTGCTGCAGCCAGTTACTGCCCCTAAACCGGTTTGTAGAACAGACTGCTGAGACCATGGATTGGCTGGAGCTGTCACGTGAAAAATACAGATTTTAGATTTTCATTGCCATATTCCGACCCCCCCCATAACTTTTTTTTTTTATCTTTTAAGTCTACTGAGCTGTCGGATTTTTTAGAGTGTGGATTTTGGAGTGTGTGTGTGCCTTATTTCATCACTTCTTTTTCTTTTTTTACTTTTCTTTTCGCCTTTATTAAGTCCCCTTAGGGGACTTGAATATGCGATTTAAGTCACATGAACTGCAATGATTTTACCTATGGGCCCCTGCTCATTTTTCTTCATTTACTCCAGTTTCTTGGCATAAATGAAGGCTGAAATCGAGGGTAGCTCTGAGCTGCTATAGATTTCTGTGTAGGCACACAGACTGCTGGAAGATGTGCCTCGTCATGTATTAGACACCTCATAGACTGGTGTAAAACGCTGGTCCGTGATAAATCTTCCCCGTTATGCCCTACAATAGGCACATCATTTAAAAAAAAAAAATTTTGTGCCTCAAGTCTTGTCTGCTCTTTATCGGCCTAGATGATTTTAACCTTTTTAATCTTTGTGGCGTTCTTTGTGCCTGGCTCAGGAGACCTGTTTGAGGACCATATATTGTTGGCTCTTTTAGAACGCGATGCCCATGTCCAGCAGCTGTTCACTTGTGTTCCATTGTTTTCACATTTTAAGCTAGCGATGAATGAGCCATATGGTGTGCCCTTCTATCCAACTTGGGAAACCATAAAGGGTCCCGTTTGTTCCTTTTGTCTCTATACGCAAACTCCAGAAACTGCAAAACAATATGGTGTTTTCAGTGAGTCATTTCCTACTGATGTCTCTGTTGTCTCTGCAGCTCTTCTGCATTTGGCGCTAGGATTCCGACATTCGTGTTTTCTTCACCTTATCCTCACAAAGTAGCTTTTGATTCTCCTGTTAGATGACAACCCTAATAAACTCCGTGCTAGGTCATCTGCACAGAGTTAGATCTTTCCCTTTCACTAGCTGTGCTTTAGGCCTTGACTGAACATATTGTAGTGGTTATTATTATTATTTTTTTTATAACCGTGAGACTGATGGATGAATGAAAATGTGTGCAGACTTTTCTTTTTACCGTATAAGACCTTGGATGCCGTCAGTGTAGATCGAGGATTCAGAGTTACAGATCACTACTGTGGACATGGGTCAGATATTGGTTAGAGAAGCTTCAGCTTTGGAGATGATAAACTGCCTATTACAGCAGTATGTTTTCCCTAGATTTTAGTTTTTAGGGGATTGGCAACATTATTGATAATGATGACTATATCCTACTTACCCACTAAAACATGCTTTTTTTAAAGTCCTGTTTTCTGTATTCCTGAAGTTATGCCCCCTTGCTCATCCATGTCTACAGTGCTCCTGTCCATAAAATGGGTGCAGAATGAGGGGGCTCATGACTAGAGATGAGCGAATTTCAGGTTATGAAACGCTTCGTTTACTGGTAAAAGGTGAATTGCGTTATGGATTCCATTACCACAGACCATAACGCAATTCTATAACGGAATGCCTCTAAAGGCATTCCGTCATAATAGAAGTCTATGGGCGGCAAAACGTATCCGGCCCGTTTCCGTTATGCAGGAGAGGACTCCCCTGCATAATAGAACAGATCTGTTTTGCATTTCATAGACTTCTATTAGAACGGAATGAATAATGGAGTGCCTCTAAAGGCATTCAGTTATGGATTCCGTTACCACTGACCATAACGCAATTCTATAACGCAATTCACCTTTTACCAGTAAACTAATATATGAAATTCGCTCATCTCTAGTCATGACCATATATGTCAGTCAGCTCCCTTCGTACTGCATAGGCACAGGCACAGCGGAGGAGCCAGAATGAGCGGTCTGGTCACTTGCCCCTCCATCTGCAGGCATCTTGTTAACAGGAACATCATCCAGACAAGACAGAAGACTGGCCGAGCAAGGTGGCGTGACTTCAGAAATATAAAAACCAGTGCTTGTGTTGGTAAGTTACATATAATTGTCATTATATTAGCAATCAAGTGACAAACCTTTGATATACATGGCAGGGGGTTCGGTAATTTGGATAAAGAGAACCTTTGGTCAGAGCACATGCCTGACGCGCTAACTGTTCTATGAAATACCTGCTTAGAATTGTATACTGCCAGGTAATAACTGCTGCTAATTCCTTTCCTTCACGTGTGAAAAGGCAGAAGTTTCTTTATCTGTATTTCTCTCGTGTCATGGGACATTGAGCGGATCACTTGATCTACATCTAAGGGGCTGTTCCCATCACGTTGTAGCTGTCTGCCGAGCTTTCCAGCGGTGAGCTTAGCGGACGCCTAAAATGTGATAGGAACAGCCCCTAATCCTCCTCCTAATCTAACTATATTCTACATAAACCTTAAGGGTATGTCCACACGTGGCGTAAACACTGCAGATTTGCCACGGTCAAATCCTCAGTGTTGTACAGTACTGGGAAAGTGGATGAGATTTTTAAGAAATCTCCTCCATACTCGGGAGAAGAAAAACAAGCTTACGCTGCTGGCTTTTCAGTTTGCAGGGTGACCATTTATGCTGCAGGTTTTACCCTCCAGCTTTCCACAAAGGTTATTAAGCATTCTAAGACCAGCTGCGAATCCGCCAGAAATGCAGTCGCAAAAAAACAGCCCATTTCGGCCCTATCCACCGCAGGAACTGATCAGCAGATTTGCCAAGTGTGAACATACGCTAATTGAAGACTCCTGGAATATTGTAAAATATCATTGGACAGCAGCCCTTCCTTCTGCGTAAAAAGTTAAGCCACTTTGTAAGTTGTTTGCTTTACTTATTTTGTACTATTTCTTCAATTATAACATGTTTTTCTGGATGTAAATTCAGATTTCTGCTGCTTTCCTTTTACCACTAATCAATGGATTGACTGACTTAGAACTGAAGCTGGCCATCCACACGAGACAAGTTGGCCTAATATTGTTTGAAAATTAGCGTTGACTTGCAGACACTTGGCCATCTTCAGTCTGCACTGCACGTTTACGGCATGATCGGCCAGGTTTGGTTAATTGTTTGCCATTGTGCTGAAGGACAAGGGAGTCTGTTAAAAAAAAATAAAATAATAATAATAATTCCCTGATCGTCCCGTTTGGTCTGGCATGTTGCTGGTGGGATCATTTGCAATGTGGTCAATCATTGCCTCAAGTGTATGGCCAGCATAAGCTTTTAGGTCTCATGGCAAGCGGCAGACTGTGGAGGTGAAGCTGTAAAAGGAAACCAACAGAATTGTGAACAAGTACTGGAGGGTATATGAATATAAAAACTAAAAATCGATGCAGAACGGTAAAGCAACGTATTTACAGAGTTCCTCAACTTTTATTTACATTTCAGTTTTGAAATTGTGTTAAAAGGTGACTGGACGAGCTGGAAATGTCATGAGAGCAGCTGAAGAGGTAACCTACCGACAACCCACTCGAAAGTGCTTCTGGAGTTCCCCTTTAAAGAGATTATCACAGTGAAAGTTTGAACTGAAAGAGTAATATTAGAGAATGTGGAGTGTAAATGCCCTCCTAATGCCTAAAATTTGGTGGGACAAAGCATTTTTCTGTGGAGGCTTGTGATGGCACTGGTTCTCCAACCTAAATAATTACTGATGGGCAAGAACCAGTGTAAAAAGTAAATGAAAATAAAAATCCTACCGTTCCAGCGCTGTCCACACCAGATCAGAACCGATCACATTCCTTTCCCAGCCAATCACGGGCCTCATCAGTCACATGCCATTCTTGCACATGTGACTGCTGAAGTGAGCATGTGCCCACAGACCGGAGCCACAACACTGGAATGGCAGGACTTTCATAAGGCGAGTTGTTGTTTGGGCTGTTTTTACACTGGTTTCTGTCTCGCTATTTCTTTTATTTACATCAGACGATCCCTTTAAGGGTGTATTCACATGTGACAGATTTGTTGCAGATCTGAAAATCCGTTCCCTTCATCTGAATGAGGTTGTTTTAGGGTTCTGGAGCCGGTAAGCTCTGACTTCTGTAATTTATCACAGGCCAACTGCTTCATAAATGGACAATAATTAGTAGTAAGAAATTTACTGTAGTAAAATGGTAACATCGGCCTTTTCTCATCCTATAAATAATCAGGCTACTTAGAACATAAACCATATTTATTGGAATGCACTGAACAAATATATATTCCTGTACGTAAGCAATGCACTATGCATTTAATAACTGGAAATACTGTTATACACTTCATAATCTTTAGATAATTATGAATTTGTCCGCATTGAAAGTTAGAAAACCTATACAGTGCTGCCTCAGGATACAATGGTTGCCTATGAACCAATTAATATTGTAACTTGAGGGACCTTATTTATGTCCCAGAAATGCAGAGAATCACAAGCAAGTCTAAATGAGAACAAAGGAAGCATGTAAAAAGTGCAACTGCTGTATTCGGGGCTTGCCTTAAAGGGGTTGTCCAGGAATAAATATGCGGTTCATACTTACCTGCTTGTTGCTTGCATGTCCATCTTCCCGTCCATGTCTTTACTTCCTCCCTGGCATGGCCATGATCATCTGCTCCTCATCAGCCAGTGACTGGATTTGGCTGTAACTTGTCCACAAGAGACACATCACTGCTGAAGCCAGTTATTGGCTGCAGCAGAGCAGATGATCATGGCTATGTCAGGGATGAAGTAACAAGCTACAGACTGAAAGATAGACACACGGGAGCCACAAGTAAAACCAGAGCAGCAGGTAAGTGCAGGCCGTGGGCTCCTGTGGAAGGTTTCTTATTCCCGGACAACCCCTTTTAATGCTGTCATCCTGTGCCGTCTAGCCGTTCTGAGATGACTGCAGGCATGCTCAGCAGTGACCTTCCTCCTCTGGTCTTTTAGAGGAGGAACTTATTACGGGACATGTGCAGAACAGTTTCAAGAATTGTCACTTAAGGGCCTTGGAGCAGCATGAAGATCCCTAGTATAAGGGACAGGCGAGGTGAGAACTGACTATCGCCAATAGACCCGGCTTATCGCTGATTTTGATAAATATGGGCCTTAGATTGACGGCACATAAAATGGATTTATGAATAACATTTCTATACTGTTCTCAATTCCTATGACAGGTAATTAAACAAATACTGTTCTAAATGAATTATACAATATTAACGTAATTCTTTTAGGAAGAATCAGTACGTTTCTAGCGACTGACTTGGCTCAACAACTCCACAGCCCCAGCTGTTTTGGTGGCAAGCACGTGGATTTCTGCAATCATTCAGCCTCATTCAGATGAACAGGACAGTTGCATAATATGAGTATACCCCTGTGTTTGACAGTAACGTGTGCATAGAGCCTGCGCAGTGGAACCACAGTGCAGTGCCCCAGTTTTTCTCGGGTCCATACAAGCACTGTGCTCCTCGGTGACTTACTAGCTGGTAATAGTGGACAGTAGTGGAGACCCTGTGCCTCATTTTTAACATTCTTCAGAATTCATCCGAGCTCTCTAACTTGAAGGGCTATTCCTATGATAAAAAGTGATGTATATTCTAGGGTTTGCTCAATCATGTGAATGGAGAGGGTCACTGCTGCATTCCCACCCACCTCCTGCAGGGAACTGGAACTGTCCTGCTGTACGCAGAAAGGTCTGTGAGCCACAACATTTACTAGCACCGGTTCCCATCATTCTGAGAAATTGGGGGCGACTGTGCATTGGATCCCGCTTATTAGGTGGACATCCTAACGATATGCCATCACTTTTTAACATGTGTATATCCATATGTATGTATGTTCCATTCTGTTCATGAGGAAGTATAGCTGACATCACTAGAGAATATGTCCGCCAATCAGTTGAGCCTAGTTGGCCCAAGTTACATTTACTCATGATTGAAGATCAAAAACGATGCATCCGGTTACTTAGGTTAACTCTCCATGGTCCAGAAAGAAATCTGCTTGCACACCCACCGGTTTTACTATTAGTATAGCTCATTACAAATAAATGAAGCACTTCACATATCACTTGTGCCCCGGCTAGCTGTTTTAGGCCTGGACCCAGACACAACTGATATGTGCACAGATCCGGCAGAAAACTATGGGATCGCTTCAGTTCCCTTCCTGTATTTTCTACTTAACGCAGGAAGGGGAACTGAACCAGATTGCCGGACATGTTTGAAGGGGGTCTTTTCTTTTTAGAGAAAGTCGGTCCAGTAGTGTTTAGTGTGTTACTGTTTGCTGTAAGATTTGTGTTTGTTTTAAGTGACATTTTTAAGTTGTAATAGTTTAGATTTGTATCATAGAGAACGTTTCTCATTTCATACAGTTTTCAAAAATGGCGCTTTATTTATAATTTTTCAGGAGATAAATCTCCCCCTAAACTTGAACCATCTGATGCATTACCTCTACCTTCAAACTCGGAGACTAATTCTGAACCACCAACCCTCAAACCAATAGAGCTCAATCCCGAGCAGAGTAAGCTATACAAACGAGTCACTTTTGATAATGAATTACATAGCACTACTGTTCAGGATGAAATGGTAAATGGACACAGTTCAGAACATTTACTTAAGGACAGTAATCTAAGTGATTCGACAGATGGTGAAGTAGCGGAGTCCTCAGCTGATGTAAACAGACGTACATCCGTTCTCTTCCGCAAATCCAAAAGTGTAAGCCCCCAAAAGCCTGGAAAGAACAATGAAACCCAGCCAACTTCACCACAGCTAGGGCCCAAAACCTTTTTGTCTGTAGTCCTTCCAAGGTTGGAAACATTGCTGCAGCCAAGAAAAAGGTCAAGGAGCTCATGTGGAGATTCGGAGCCAGACGACGAGTCCCCTGTAAAGCGTTTGGATACAGGTAAATACATTCATTTACTTATCCCATAAAGTGTATATCATGGATGCTATAGTCAAAACAAAAGATTTATGAAGGTTTATTTTATTTCACGCTTTGCCCATAATGTCATTAACATCCAGTTTGCGTTGTTACCTGCTTGTTGATTGCATTGTATCCTTTACTGACCTGTTTGCCAAGCATTTCTTGTACTTGTCCTGTCTCTTGCCCCTAACATACGCTGATGTGCGCATGAAGGAATGCTTCTTTCCATAGCTTTACAGTGCTGCTTCCATTACATTTACATGCAATAAATGTTTTTTTCTCATTCACTTGTTAATATTTAATTTTGATTCAAGAGCCGTAAACCTCTAGAGGGCACTGTACATATGAAAAACAGAGGGGTATGAAATACATAACGTCAATACAGAAAGTACAATAAACATGACCTTACTGGGTTTTAAACTAGTACTGAAGGAGCAGAGTCCCAGCCCATGAGGACTTACACTCTGCATCTGCATGGTAAGGGGCCAAAGTGAGGTTTGAAGTTGCTTTTATATTTGTGCAGAGGAAACAGGGTTATTGTAGGCTGTAGCTTTTTTGTGAAAAGGTGGGTTATCAGGTTGCTGTGGAAAATTTTGATGTTAAAAAGTCTTGAACACTCAATAGCGATCTGCCGGGAAGGAATGCTTCCCTCCTGACAATCGCCTGCTGAATCTGCTAGTGTAATAATAGCTTTACTCAACACAACAGCCTATTGGGGAATGTACTGGAGATTATATTAACCACTTCCCGTCCGCCCATAGGATATAAACGTCCTATGGGTGGACGTCTATTTCTGACAGCACGTTTTAGAACGTCCTGTCAGAAATAGCAGCTGCACGCTAATCGTGCAGCTGCTGATCGGGTTGCCCGCTGTCAGTGACAGCAGGGCAACCCTAAGACAAGGCAGGGACAGTTCCCAGGTGTCCCTGCCTTCACGATCGCTGCAGACACAGCGCTCACCGAGGTGCAACAAAAGGTGCAACACCAAGTGATCAAAAATGCGTATGTCCCACAAAATAGTACCAATAAAACCGTCACCTCATCCCGCAAAAAATGAGCCCCTACATAAGAAAATCTCTCAAAAAATAAAAAAACTATAGCTCTCAGAACATGGACACATTAAAATATAATTTTTTTGTTTCAAAAATGCTATTATTGTGTAAAACTTTAATAAATGAGAAAAAGTATACATATTAGGTATCGCCACGTCCGTAACAATCTGCTCTATAAAAATGTCACTTGACTGAACCCCTCAGGTGAACACCGTAAAAATAAATAAATAGAAACTGTGCTAAAACAACCAATTTTTTGGTCACCTTGCCCCATAAAGTGTTATAATGAATGATCAAAAAATCATATGTACCCAAAAATAGTACTAATAAAACTGGCACCTTATCCCCTAGTTTCCAAAATGGGGTCACTTCTTGGGAGTTTCTACTGTAAGGGTGTATCAGGGGGCTTCAAATGGGACATGGCATCTAAAAACCATGTGGAGTTCCTTTTCTTGTGCGCCCTGCCGTGTGCCCATACAGCAGTTTATGACCACATGTGGGGTGTTTCTGTAAACCGCAGAATCTGGGTAATAAATATTGAGTTTTGTTTGGCTGTTAACCATCGATGTGTTAAAGAAAAAAATTGATTAAAATGGAAAATCTGCCAAAAAAATGAAATTTTAAAATTTGATCTCCATTTTCCTTTAATTCTTGTGGAACGCCTAAAGGGTTAACAAAGTTTGTAAAATCGGTTTTGAATACTTTGAGGGGTGTAGTTTCTACAATGGGGTCATTTATGGGGGTATCCACTATGTAGGCCCCACAAAGTGACTTCAGACCTGAACTGGTCCTTATAAAGTGGATTTTGGCAATTTTCTTAAAAATTTGAAGAATTCCTTCTAAACTTCTAAGCCTTCTAACGTCCTAAAAAAATAAAATGACATTTCCAAAATGATGCCAACATAAAGTAGACATATGGGGAATGTTAAATAATAAATATTTTATGAGGTATCACTTTCTGTTTTAAAAGCAGAGAAATTGAAATTTAGAAAATTGCGAATTTTTCAAATTTTTGGGTAAATTTGGGATTTTTTCATAAATAAAGGTGAAATATTTTGACTCAAATTTATGACTATCATGAAGTACAATGTGTCACGAGAAAACAATTTCTGAATGACTTGGATAAATAAAGGCGTTCCAAAGTTATTACCACATAAAGTGAGATATGTCAGTTTTGCAAAATTTGGCCTGGTCAGGAAGGGGGCAAAGGGCCCAGATGGGAAGTGGTTAAAGGGGTTCTCAGGAAATTAAGAAAATGAAAATACTTAATTACTTTATTATAAAAATATTCTCAAATGCCTTTCATTATTTATAATGGCTCGATCTGTCTGGGGAGCAATCAGGGGAAGCAAAATGGCCGCTGTCCCATTAGTTCACACAAAACCTGTCCTGATCACACAGAAGGACAAGTTTACAACACTAAGGTAAAGAGCTACCTCAGGGCTCCAGATGGCGACCAAAACGGTTGACAATGCGCCTTAAAATTTGCAGATGGCGACAAGACTTTTTAGTCTTGTCGCCATTTGCGACTGTACCGCCACGATCCTGCGCAGCCTAAGTTCTCTTGAGTAGCACAGCACAGTGGAGATGGAAGGAGTCCCTCCCTCTCCACTGTCACGCGGCCCCCACTACCACCAATCGGGAGATAGCAGGGAGGAGGAGGAGGGGAGGAGCTGTCGCCACTGCGCCACCAATGAATGTAAAACATAAGTATAGGCAGCGGTATCACAGACCCGGCCTCAATAACAGGGCATGCGATCCGCGGCAATTAACCCCTCATTCAGGTGCCACAGATCGCATGCCCTGTTATTGAGGCCGGGTGCCGGGTCTGTGATACCGCTGCAGACAATTGTATAAAGGAGTTAAAGAGGGCCTTTCGTGGGTCCAAAGAATTAGTAGCAGGCTGCATAGAGCGGCGCCCAGGGATCTAAGTGCACTTACTAATATTCCTGGGCGCCACTCTGTTCGTCCGCTGTGGCCCCCGGTATTTTCAACATTCAGAGCAAGGAGGAGGAGACGCCAGTGTCTCTCCGTCTCCATGACAGCAGCGCTGTCCAATCACAGTGCAGAGCTCAGAGCCAGGGAGAAAAAAAAAACTCCCTCGCTCTGAGCTCTGATTGGACCGCGCTGCTGTCATGGAGACGGAGAGACACTGGCGTCTCCTCCTCCTTGCTCTGAATGTTGAAAATACCGGGGGCCACAGCGGACGAACGGAGCGGCGCCCAGGAATAATAGTAAGCGCACTTAGATCCCTGGGCGCCGCTCTATGCAGCCTGCTACTAAGTTCATATTCTTTGGACCCACGAAAGGTCCTCTTTTTAATTACATTCATCGGTGGTGCAGTGCGTCTCCCCCCCCCCCCAAAGCCTCTCTGCGCCGCCGCCCCCTCCCCAAATTATCACTGGCCACAAGCCGTCGTAAAAAAAAAATAGAACATGTCCTATTATTGTCCGCGTTATGGACAAGGATAGTACTGTTCTATGAAGGGCCAGCTGTTCCGTTCCGTAAAATACGGAATGCACACGGACGTCATCCATATTTTTTGTGGATCCGTATTTTGCGGGCCACAAAATACATACGGTCGTGTGCATGAGGCCTTACACAGAGAATACTATCCATCAGATATCACCTCCCCTGTGTACAACTGTCAGTGACTGACAGCTACAGTCGGGTCCATAAATATTGGGACATGGACACAATTCTAACATTTTTGGCTCTATACACCACCACAATGGATTTGAAATGAAACTAACAAGATGTGCTTTAACTTCAGACTGCCAGCTTTAATGTGAGGGTATTTACATCCAAATCAGGTGAACGGTGTACGAATTACAACAGTTTGCATATGTGCCTCCCACTTGTTAAGGGACCAAAAGTAATGGGACAATTGGCTTCTCAGCTGTTCCATGGCCAGGTGTGTGTTATTCCCTCATTATCCCAATTACAACGAGCAGATAAAAGGTCCAGAGTTCATTTCAAGTGTACTATTGCTGTCAACTCTCAAGATGAGATCCAAAGAGCTGTCACAATCAGTGAAGCAAGCCATCATTAGGCTGAAAAAAACAAAACAAACCCATCAGAGATAGCAAAAATATTAGGCGTGGCCAAAACAACTGTTTGGAACATTCTTAAAAAGAAGGAACGCCACCGGTAAGCTCAGCAACACCAAAAAACCCGGAAGACTACGGAAAACAACTGTGGTGGATGACCGAAGAATTCTTTCCCTGGAAAACACCCTTCACAACAGTTGGCCAGATCAAGAACACTCACCAGGAGGTAAGATGTATGTGTGTCAAAGTCAACAATCAGAGTGAATACACAGGGTTCACCACAAGATGTAAACCATTGTGGTGAGCCTCAAAAACAGGAAGGCCAGATTAGAGTTTGCCAAACGACATCTAAAAAAGCCTTCACAGTTCTGAAACAACATCCTATGGACAGATGAGACCAAGATCAACTTGTACCAGAGTGTTGGGAAGAGAAAGAGTATGGAGAAGGAAAGGAACTGCTCATGATCCTAATGGTGGTGGTAGTGTCATGGCGTGGGCATGTATGGCTGCCAATGGAACTCGTTTTCTTGTATTTATTGATGATGTGGCTGCTGAGAAAAGCAGCAGGATGAATTCTGAAGTGTTCCGGGCAATATTATCTGCTCATATTCAGCCAAATGCTTCAGAACTCATTGGACGGCGCTTCACAGTGCAGATGGACAATGACCCTAAGCATACTGCAAAAGCAACCAAAGAGTTTTTTAAGGGAAAGAAGTGGAATGTTATACAATGGCCGAGTCAATCACCTGACCTGAATCCGATTGAGCATGCATTTCACTTGCTGAAGACAAAACTGAAGGGAAAATGCCCCAAGTGGAAGCAGGAACTGAAGACAGTTGCAGTAGAGGCCTGGCAGAGCATCACCAGGGATGAAACCCAGCGTCTGGTGATGTCTATGCGTTCCAGACTTCAGGCTGTAATTGACTGCAAAGGATTTGCAACCAAGTATTCAAAAGTGAAAGTTTGATGTATTATTATGTCCCATTACTTTTGGTCCCTTAACAAGTGGGAGGCACATATGCAAACTGTTGTAATTTCTACACCGTTCACCTGATTTGGATGTAAATACCCTCAGATTAAAGCTGACAATCTGCAGTTAAAGCACATCTTGTTCGTTTCATTTCAAATCCATTGTGGTGGTGTTCTAGAGCCAAACATTTTAGAATTGTTTTGATGGACCTTACTGTATCTCTGTATACACACTTATCAGTGATTTTTAGCATTCTCTGTATAACACCTCCGCCATGTACAACTATCAGTGACTAACAGCGTGTCCGCAATATATGGGCACTGGCCGTATACGCACTTTATCACATATGCAGACCCATTCACTTGAATGGGTCCGCAATCCTGATGATCCGGTGCAGTGCGGAACGGAGGCATGGATCTGAAGCACCACAGAGTGCTTCCGTGGGTTTTCTGTCCGTGCCTCTGCACTGCAAAAAAAAAGTAGTGCATGACCGTCATCCACAGACCCACCGTGCAATTTGAGGTCTGCAGCACATGCCCGGCCAGCACACATTCATGTGTATGAGCCCTTACACAGAGAATACGATCAGTCACTGATAAGATGTCCCTCTTGTACAGCTATCAGTGACTGACAGCTATCTATGTATACACACTTACACAGAGAATGCTATCACTGATAACACCTTCCTTGTGTACAACGATCTGTGACTGATAGCTATCTATGTATACACACTTAGGCCTCTTTCACACGAGCGTGACGGATTAGATCCCGATGCGTTCACAAATTATTTATGAACAAAATAAGTTTCACTTGCACGGTCATACTTTTTACCATTGCCTCCTTTCACCAAGTCTTTGGTCATCTCATTCAACATATATATATATTTTTTTTTTATTGACCCACAAGAAATAAGCCCTCATAAAGCTCTGTAGATGAAAATTATAAAGAAAATAAAAATGGCTATGCAAAGAAAATATTTTTCCCCCCAAAGTTTTTAAGTATTTTAAACACAATAAAAAACTATATAAATGAGCTATTGCTGTGATCGTAATGTCCAGAGAATGAAAGGAACAGGTCAGTTTTACTTCATAGGGAATGCTGTAAAATGAAACCCATAAAACTATTGTGGAATTACATCTTTTTTTTCATATTTTTTTTTCCTCTTTGCTCCTCTCCCCCTTTCCTGAATTAGCATTCATTCTGAAGACAGACTGTCAGTTCACTAAAGCATTAAAGGGGTTCTCCGGAGATTAAGAAAATAAAAATACTTATATATTACTTTACTATAAATATATTCCCAAATACCTTGCATTAGTTACAGTGGCTCTTTCTGTCTGGGGAGCAATCATCAGGAAAAATAAAATGGCCGTCATCCCATTAGTACTCCCAAAACCTGTCCTCATCACACAGCAGGACAAGTTACTTCACGACACTGAGCTAAAGAGCCGCTTTATCCTCCTCTCTGCTCTGCTTGTTAGGGATTATGATCTTGAATACAGCTAAGAACTTCAGCTGAATCTCTGTGGGAATCGAGTTTATGAGGAGACATGAAGTACATAGGACGGACACGACAGACACTGGTAATGGAGACGGCATACAAGTGCTGCTGTTCATCAGTCACACCCCAGAGATTCAGCTAAAGATCATATTAAACTGTATTCTTAATCCCTGACAATAGAGCAGAGAGGAGGACGAGGCAGCTCTTTAGCTCAGTGTTGTGAAGTAACTTGTCCATCTGTGTGATTAGGACAGGTTTTGTGTGTACTAATAGGATGACGGCCATTTTATTTCTCCTAATGATTGCTCCCTAGACAAAACAAGCCATTATAACTAATGAAAGGTATTTGGAATTATATTTATAATAGTCTCACCACAGTTTCTTTATTCCCACCTCTACTACTCAGTACTTCTCCATAATGTCCTAAGGGATACTGAGAGGGGGAGTCGAATCGGTTTTCTCCATGTGTGGTGTATGGGAGATTTATCAAGAGTGGTACTTTATTAACCAGTCTTCATATCACCTGATAAATCCCCCCCCCCTTCCCCTAGTGTCTACTGAGGAGCTCAGGGAGAAAACTGAGAATTATATGTAATAACTATAGCCAGATATAGTGTCATGTCTCATGTACATCCACGTGATCTGAAACAATAGGTACAATTTAACGATTTGATTTAAAAGGCAGTCTGTATGCAGGTGAAGTGGAGGATTAGGAAAAACATCCACATTGATCTAAAGATAGCTGTTGGTTACTGAAGACCGCTCACATGACTCTTCAGCCCAGAGTTGAGAGATGAAGCAAGGGGCAACATTGAAGGCTTGTGAAACATGAGATGTTACAAAGAAGTATATTATATGAGCGTGTGGACCCAGCGGTACTACTCAATATGTATTTTCTTTAAGACTTGGCATTTGCTAAATATCTAGTTCCAATATTACCAAATGATATCATGATCATAGTCCTGGAGTGAGCACAATAATTGGTCCTCTAATTGTGTGGAGCAACCTAGCAGCCCGTAGCGGCCCCAGTCCACCCCGCAGGCTTCTCCTATCTACGTACTGGCAGTTGAGAGCATCCTGCTCCATCTTCTAGGTTCCTGGGTCTGGTACTGCAGTGCTGGCCACATACAGGAGACATGGTTTCCTGGTGCGTAGATATGAGCAGTCTGCAGCCGGTCTGTGCTGCTATTTAGAAGCAGAATTTGCTATACAGAGGATTTTGAAAAGCAATTATTTTGCGCGCCCCTGTGCTAGGTTTAGTCTACTTGATATGGCATTAGAGGTTTTGGTCCTTCAACTGCAACTCCCAGTAATGATGACAAAAGACTTCAAACGTGTCCTCCTCTATTAAAGGAGTATTCCACTACTTAAGATGTTGATGACTTGTTCTCAAGATCAGATGGGTGAGATCCTGTCACCCTGCAACCCCCTCTGATCAGCTGTTCTGGGCAGTGAATGGCACTGGAAGCACAAAGTTCTGGCCACAGACTAGTGGAAATGTCTGGGTGTTGACCTGCAGTACGCCAGAGCTGATTGTGGGGGTGTCGTACTCCAGCCAAACTGATATTGATGACTGCCATTACTAACATGCTGAAGAAGAACCATTCTGCTATATCTTACTGTAGTTTCTGTGCTGGAAAGAGCACCAAGATCGTGGCGAGTGGCCACACATTGGTTATCCCCGTTAAATGTGGCTAGTCGGCATGCAGAAACCAGATGCTCAGCCTCTACTTTCCGCCGCGGGTTCCACTGATTTTTTTTCCCTGAGTATCTTACTCGTGTAAAGTATACCCTAATAGAGCAGAGGTAAAAGTAGTAGGCGCAGGGGAGTTACCAGCTGGACATTCTCTTTACTGCTGGCCAATTACTGTAGACAAACGACGGCTGATACTTTATAAAGGCTGTTCTTTCTTTTCCTATGATTGTAATGTAATGGTTTTAGGCCCCTTTACACTGCTCAATGAAGCAGATGAGTTTCTGGAAGTATTACTTGTTGACAATCTCCTGCTCCTCAATTGAGGTGACTGCTGCATTTACGTACAGCGATCCCCTCCACAGTATGGGGAGGAGCCATCACTAATGCCAACGCTCGTCCCCATACAGAATTCTTGACAGTACGTTCTGCCTGGCAAGCGATTATTTAAACGATCCATTACCTGATAAACAAGCGTTTCACTCATTCATCGGATAATTGGCGGTACCTATACACCAGCGGATTATCGTTTATATGAACGCTTGTTAGTGATAATCTGCCCAAATATCCAGCAGTGTAAAGGGGCCGTTGGTGTGCATGTTCATGTGTAGACAGTCGCTTAGGAAAGGCTCGAATTACTCTACAGCGGTCTTTATAAATCCTTACATCGGGAATGTCCAACCTGTTGCCCTCCAGCTGTTGCAAAACTACAACTGGAGGGCCGCAGGTTGAGCATCCCTGCCTTAGATTATTATGCTGCTCACTAAAACTTCTTTCGAAGTCTGTGTACATCCAGTATACTTGCATACTGTATAGAAATGAGTGTAATGTACTGTTGATAACCCGTCAGGCTTCTGTCCGTTGTGGGTGCACTTCATTACAATGTGCTTGCGCAGTAAGAATTTGTGACAGTCGTACTAACCACTGCTTTCCTAATTCAGCTTTTAGGAATGTCTTTGCTGCTATAGTCTGAGCCATGTGCAATGATGTGCATCTGATAATCCTGCAATTTTAGCAGCAAAAATCTGCGATATGTAGAATTTTGAAGTTTCGCAAGATTGGAGGTTGACCGCTAAGCAGAGGGAACACATTGGTAACTGCCTCTGAGTAGATAGTGATAGCTGCAGTTTATATGTGAACATTTTGGGTGCGCTCTCCCTGAGGATACGTTTCAGTCGCTATCTGTAAATCCTAATGTTTAATAATCTGGGTAAGCTTGTTGTAACCACCAAATCTCTGGGACGCTACAGTGTAAACACAAAGTATATAATCATCGATGACGACTGTACCTTATAGAATTTGGAAGCGTCCATATACTGATATTTGGTAGCTAAGTGCATCTTGCGGTGAATTTCCCCAGTTTTGTATTGTTCGCTAGTTTTGTGTATGCAACGAATAGAAAAGCTGGATTATCTAATTACAGATTTTTATTTCAGGTTTTAGCGATGCATGATATGTGTGGTTCCCCTTTTATATCTCAAAGACCTCTCAGAATATGGTGCCCAACTTGTGACCATTTTGAATGTTTGTCCATTTTTCAGGTCTTCCCAATGGCTTTGAAGGAGGAGACAAGGAAAAAGATGAAGTAGCTCCTGTACGGAAAGTGGAACCACGGAGAAGGTGTGCTTCAGAATCTAGTCTCTCCTCCAACAACAGCATGCTGTGTAACTCGAGGTACTGGATGGGTTTTTCTTTTAGTTACATCTGTGCACCTAGCAGGAGTCTAAAGCTGTGACCGTGTCCCTTGTGCTCAATAAAGTGCCAAAAGAACTATTTAGAATAAAATCGGGTCATGTGAGAAAGTAGCCTGTAATGTGCATTAAACAGCAGTTAGAGGGGATATATGCTACCTACACGTTTTGCCCATGTAAACATAGCCTAAGGCCTCATGTACGTGACTGTATTTTTGTCTCCATCTGATGCACATTTTTTTGTGGATCAAATGTGGGCCTATTCATTTCTATGGGGCTATAAAAGATGCAGACCGCACACCATATGCTGACTGGTCCGCGGGTCCACAAAGATGGTAGAACACATCCTATTGTCCGTATTGCAGACAAGACTAGGCATTTTTAAAATCGTGTGGGGCTTGTAGAACGGGAAAGTGTGCAGAGCATGTGGCTGGTATTCGTGTTTTGTGGATCTGCGTTTTGCAGACCACAAAATGGATACAATGGTGTGGATGAGGCCACAGGTATTTGTAGAAAACCGCTTGTGTTTTCAGAACACACTGATGCAAAATCAAGAGTGCGAGTTGCTCAACTGCACAGCTTGCGATATAAAGGTATGCAATTTTTGCAAGCAGTGTGGCATCCCATCAGCCTAACATTGACAACACCTTTAAGAGAACAGAGCTATAAAACAAACCTTGGATAACCCTGTAAATGGCCTAAAATATCACATTGATGTATACTCGCCTTTTTTTCCTCCTCTGCTTCTTGTTGCGCTATGCTCCGGTCCACTCCGCTGCACATAGGTCACCTTTGCAGCCAATCACTGGCCTCAGCAGAATCGTCCTGTGCACAGCTGATGCCAGCGAAATTACATCAGCAGCATGAGGACCGGAGCACAGCACTCAAACAGCAGAGAAAATAGGCAAGTATCCTTTCATTTGTTGTTTTACAGGGATTGTCAGGTGCCAAGTTTTATATAACTTGGACAACCCTTTTAACCCCTTCACGGCATATGACGTAATATTACGTCATGGTGGCAAGTGACTTGCCACATTTTGACGTACTATTATGTCATGGTGATCGGGCTGGCACCGGAGCGGTGCGCGCTCGATCACTGCATGGGCCGATGCCGGCGGATTCACCACTTCTATGCTGTGGTCAGCTCTGACCGCTGCATAAAAGGTGCATGCGGCGAGTGAGGGATGGCGCTGCCGTGGCTGGCACCCGATGGGTGACAAGGCAGCCCGATGCCATGCAAAGGCTGCCCAATGCCTTGCATGGCATCGGGACCTGCCTTCTATGGGTGCCCAGGAGATCCAGCCTCAGACTGGATCTCCTAGACAACCGGTTAGTGTATTACTCTGTGTAATACACTAACAGGCAATGCATTACAATACAGATGTATTGTAATGCATTGCAGAGGGGATCAGACCCTCAAAAGTTGAAGTCCCAGAGTGGGACAGAAATAAATTATTTATTTATTTTTAATGCAAAAAAAATAGTTTCAAGTAAATAATAAAAAGGAAAAACTCCCCTTTCCCCTGATTTTATGATTTAAAAAAAAGGGAAAAAACACACACTAGGTATCACCGCGTCCTTAACGACCGGCTCTATAAATATATCACATGATTCACCCCGTCCGATAAACACCATAAAAAAAAACCCTTAGCATCTTACATCACAAAAGTGCAACACCAAGTGATCAAAAAGGCATATGTCCCACAAAATGGTACCAATAAAACCGTTGCCTCATCCCGCAAAAAATGAGCCCCTACATAAGAAAATCGCTCAATAAATAAAAAAAAACTATAGCTCTCAGAACATGGAGACACTAAGACATTAATAGCATATTTGAAACAAAAAAAAATATTGTGTTAACGTGAAATAAATAAATAAAAAAAGTATACATATTGGGTATGGCCATGTCTGGAACAACCTGCTCTATAAAAATGTCACATGGCCTAACCCCTCAGGTGAACGCTGTAAAAATAAATTAATTAATAAAAAAAAAATTTTTGGTCACCTTGCCCAATAAAGTGTAATAATTAATGATCAAAAAATCATATGTACCCAAAAATGGTACCAATAAAAACATCAACTCTTCCTGCAAAAATCGAGCCCCATGCACAAGACTATCGGCAGAAAATTTAAAAAAATAACGCTTTCAGAAAATGGAGACACAAACATAATTTTTTTTTTCAAAAATGCTTTATGTAAAACTGAAACAAAGAAAGTAGACATGTTTTATATCATTGTGTCTGTAACAACCTGCGCTATAAAAATAGCACCTGATCTACCCTGTCAGATGAATGTTGTAAAAAATAAAAATGGTGCAAAAATCATATGTACCCTAAAATAGTACCAATAAAACTGGCACCTTATCCCCTAGTTTCCAAAATAGGGTCACTTTTTGTGAGTTTCTACTGTAAGGGTGCATCAGGGGGATTCAAATGGGTCATGGCATCTAAAAACCAGTCCAGCAAAATCTGCCTTCCAAAAAACATCCTTTTCTTCTGCGCCCTGCCGTGTGCCCTTACATCAGTTTACAACCACATGTGGGATGTTTCTGTAAACCACAGAATAAGGGTAATAAATATTGAGTTTTGTTTGGCTGTTAACACTGGATGAATTAAAGAAAAAAAATTTGATTAAAATGGAAAATCTGCCAAAAAGTGAAATTTAGAAATTTCTTCTCTATTTTCCTTTTAATTTTTGTAAAATCAATTTTGGATACCTTGAGGGGTGTAGTTTCTACAATGGGGTCATTTATGGGGGGTTTCCACTATGTAAGCCCCCACAAAGTAACTTCAGACCTGAACTGGTCCTTTTTAAAAAGTGGGTTTTGGAAATGTTCTTAAAAATTAAGAATTGCTTTTAAAATTCTAAGCCTTGTAACGTCCTTAAAAATAAAATAAAAAAATTAAAAAAATTTTTACAAAATAATGAACATAAAGGAGACATATGGGGAATGTTAAGTAATAAAAGCAGAGAAATATAAATATTTATGACACCGGAGAGACGTATCCGGTATTTTAGTGCATTTGTAAGACTGATCCGGATCCGTCTGACAAATGCCATCTGTTTGCGTCAGGATTGCTGCATCTGGCAGGCAGTTCCAGCAACGGAACTGCCTGCCGGAATCCTCTGCCGCAAGTGTGAAAGTACCCTTATTACCACATAAAGTGACACATGTCAGATTTGCAAAAACTGGCCCGGGCTAGAAGGGGTTAATGAGGACCTGTCACCACAAAATGCAGTGCAATGTGCACGCAGCAGGATATAGAGCAGGAAGTTTTTATTTGCTGTGATATCATGTACTTGGACAACGATAAGGGAATGTCTGTGTAACTAGCTGGGTGTTAGTGGTGGTCCTGAGGCTGTGGCTGAGAGAGAAGTGCTGCATACAGCATGGAACAAACCAGAGGGACAGTAGGAAAAGGAAGTACATAAAGTAAGCAATTGTGACTGATACATTTGGTTCAATACAAAAGTCCAGCACAACTGACTTCAAAATAATTACCGTTCATTTGTGATGTGACCTGTCTATACAGTTTTACAAATCTTTGTTCTTTTATAGCACCTTTACGTTGCCGAAGTGCGGCAGAGGTAAACCGGCACTTGTACGCCGTCACACAATAGAAGATCGAAGTGAGCTTATATCTTGCATAGAGAATGGGAATTACGCAAGGGCGGCCAGAATTGCAGCGGGTATGTTTTTATTCCTGTGTGTGTATATGTGTGTGTGTGTGTGTGTGTTATATATATATATATATATAATTTTATACTTCAGATCTGTATTGAGCTTGTATGCTTTCCCCCTCGTTTAAGATCAATTCCTCCAGATACTCTGCTTTTCTCCCACAAATGTACCCATTAGATAGCCCCTTAACGACCAGTGTTTGGGTGCTAAATGCCCAGACACTTGTGCACTTTGAGGGGGAGAAATGCACCACATTTCTTAGGTTTTCTAGACACACTTTTTTCAACTCCTCCACATGGGGTCATCAATGCGAGTGTGCGCCAAACAGTGTGCCAAAATGGTGGAGCCTTAGTGTAGTGATAGGTTGTATAGGTTCTCATGTCTGAACTGTGACTAGACGGTGTAAAAATGTACCAGATTCATCACTGGCTGATAAATGTGGTGCACCTTTACACGGGATAAAAATGACAGAATTAGTAAATCTGCCCCTTTGTGGACATGGTTTAACAGCCTTATCTATTTTTATTTTTTATTTTATTTCTTGGGTGACTAAAATTCATTTCTGCAACATTTTTACACACAGGACTAGTTTTAATACATTTTATAGAATGTTTTTCCGTTTTTTTTTTTGTTTTGTTTTTTAATAAGTGGTAATGTGTATAAAGAAAAAAAAAAATCTGAATATAATTCTTTACTCTTTAAATTTGTTAAATGCACCTCCATGCGGCCATAAGAGATGTCACACTTTAAAATTAGCAGTTTTTCCCCGGGTCTGGGGCAACCATCTGAGCTGCTAAGATCCAGCAGCTGTATTGAACGAAATACCTCGTGATCACACGATCACAGAGTCGAGCACAGCTGGTGCCTCTACTCCATGTATACAGTGGTCTTTGAAGGTTGGGGGCCCTACAGAATTTTCTAGATTTCTGCATAAATTTGAGCTTAAAAGTACATCAGATTTTCACACACACCCTACAGGTAAAGATAACCAAATAAAAAAGTCAACAATATTAGACTTTTACTGATGAAAATGATGCAATATGGCAAGTATGAGTGGGAAAAGTACGTGAACCTTTAGGATTAGCAGATAAGGCTACTTTCACACCTGCGTTCAGGTGTCCACTCGTGAGCTCCGTTTGAAGGGGCTCACAAGCGGTCCTGAACGCAGCCGTCCGGCACCAATGCATTCTCAGTGGAGGCGGATCCACTGAGAATACATCCGCCTGCCAGCGCTCAGCCTCCGCTCCGCTCAGTGAGCGGACACCTGAACGCTGCTTGCAGCGTTCGGGGGTCCGCCTGGCCGTGCGGAGGCGAGCGGATCCGTCCAGACTTATAATGGAAGTCAATAGGGACGGATCCGCTTGAAGATGACACCATATGGCTCAATCTTCAAGCGGATCCGTTCCCCATTGACTTACAATGTAAAGTCTGGACGGATCCGCTCAGGCTACTTTTAGACTTAGAAAATTTTCTAAGTAATAATGCAGACGGATCCGTTCTGAACGGATGCAAACGCCTGCATTATAGGAGCAGATCCGTCTGATGAAACATCAGACGGATCCGCTCTGAACGCTAGTGTGAAAGTAGCCTCATTTACAGGTGTTTTCCATCAATGGGATGACTGTAAAGTGTGAGTGGGCGACTGACCGGTTTTCTTTCAATGTCTGATCTTCACAACACGTTTAAATAAAGAGTATCATGGAAAAGACTAAGGAGATTGTTGAGGGCCTGGAAGAGGTTCCAAAACCATGTCTAAACCACCACCAATCCACAGCTAGAGCAGCCCGCCATCAGTGCCAGTGACGTCACCGGGAATACTGCTAGGTGGAAGCCTCCACCTAGCAGTGTAAAAATATAAACTAACTGCCCTTGCCCTGTGCGATGCAAGGGAGAGCATGAAATGTTGTGATACTTATAACAGAGTGCCTACCTGGGTGAAAATGTGGATATGTCCGGGTTCAGCTCTGAACCCGGGCAACCCCTTTAAGTGGCGTTGTGCTTGAACTACAGCTTTAGAAGCAGTGGTGGGACTTCTTTTATTATTTTAATTTATTCTTGTTATTCAGAAAGACCTTTGTGATTTGTTTGTACACCTTTTTCTGCTATGACTAGAACTGTCCTGTCCTAGCAGCCCCAGTTACAGAGCTGGTTAGCAGCTCCGTCTGACAGTTGTCCCAGCCCTGCTGCATCTGTTGCTTGGGAAGTGGTTTTCTCTTTTGGCTTCTGTGCAGTCACTGTTTGTAGAGCCCTCCAAAAGAGCCTCCTAGTGGCTCAGAAACACACGATCAGTCATTAAAAGAATTGTCCAGGATTTGACCATCCATGGTGGATTCCAACAACCCGCACCCTGTTGATCACCTGTTCTGTTAGCTCTGGCGTCAGGACTACACAGCTTCCATCCACTCTGTACGGGGGGGGACAGGGCTGAAGGTTGTCTGAACACTTGATCAGATGTTGATGGCCTATTCCTGGCCATCCCTTTAAAGGGGCTAGAAACACTACAGCATCAAATCTGCTTGCCTAATGTGATGGTTATTTTTCAGCATTTTTGCACATGCTAAAACCTGCTAATTTCTTTTTTTTATTTTTTATTTTTTTTAAAGAAGTTGGACAGACAAATATGTGGGTATCTGCAAGTGCGTCTGCTGCCTTTCTTGAACCTTTAAAAGTTGTGTGGGCCAAGTGCAGTGGCTATCCTTCTTATCCAGCATTGGTAAGAGCGGCTACATTTCTTTTTCCTATCAGATGGCATGTATAATGCTTGCCATGATGGGTCCTGTACACAAGCTGCCATAGTCATCAGTGACCTGCACCTTCTGGTTGTAGCAGTGAATATCTGTATAGAATCTGATACATGTATTCTGCTTTCAGATAATAGACCCGAAGATGCCACGTGTCGGTTGTAATCACAATGGTGTTGCTATACCAATTCCTCCTATGGATGTGTTAAAAACTGGAGAACAGATGCAAACAAGGGCCGAAGAAAAGCTTTTTTTGGTTCTGTTTTTTGACACTAAAAGGAGCTGGTAAGTGTGATCGAACCTGCCGCAAGGCGTGACTTCTTGTGTAGGTCATCATTCTGATAGCTTTCCACTTTGAAAGGGCACAGCAACTCTTTACAAAGAGGACCCCTGTTGGATTGTAAAGAGTCAGGACTATGGGCAAGAGCTGTGAGGTATCTCCTTCCTTTTGCAGTATTATCTTTTGATTTATACGAATGAATGCGGTTTGACGGTTGTTTGCTCAGTTATTGTTAGTTTTGTTGATCCCTTAATTGAATGCTGTTTCAGAACACCAGCAGCCTCATACAGTTGAATGGAGCAGCAGCATGCATGTCTGTCTGTCCTCTCTTGAGGACTTTTACTTAAAAGGAACCGGTCATCAACGTTATGCAGACCTCACTGAGGGCAGCATAAAATAGTGACAGAAATGCTGGTCTCAGCGTTGTGTCACTCATGAGCTAAAAGTCAGTGGTTGCTGAGAACCAGCAGAATAATCATTGCAGCCCAGGCCTGGAAAAGAGTCCAATCTACCTGAGAAGAGTCACTGTTATCCATAATCTCCTGCTCTCCAGCCCATCCGCTGATGATTGGCAGTTCTCTACTAGAGAGAAAGGGAGAAAACTAGGTAGAAGACATCGGCAGGTGGGTCAGTCATCAGCAGGTGGGTATGGAGGGATGGAGTTCAGGAATAACCAGGACTCTTCTCAGGTGGCCGTGAATCTTTTCCAGGCCCAGTCTGCAATGGTTGTGATGTTGGTTCTCGGCAACCACTTACTTTTTACTTATAAATGACAGACTGCTGGAATCAACTCACCTGTCTCTACTTTATGCTGCCATTAGTATGGGCAGCGTAAAGTTGATGACAGGTTCTCTTTAACTGTAATTCCTTTGTACAACAGGGGAAACCTGAGGAAATTATTGCTCTATATCAATCTGGAACTACATATTCTTTGTTTTCTTTTATTTGATACATACAATCCTTCACGTAGGTCCAGACAGTGGTACTCCCGTATTTCTACACTCTCCTCCGCTTGACACAAAGTTTCAGAGGTCTCTGTCTCTTTACTGGAGCTGGTGAGGAGGTGGAGTCCTCCAAAACGTTGCGTCAGGTGGAGAAAAGTCTAGGGCTCGATGTACTCTGATCCCATTGTTTGTATCCACATAAAGGACTTAGAAGCTTGTCAATCAGGGAGCCTGGCATTTTACTGGAAAAAATACCATTGCTTTTATTTTATTTATTTTTTGTCAAATTTTCAAAGAATCTTTGAGGCTCCTAATACAGCCTTTGATGTAGATGTGAGCATAGCCTAAGACTGTGTGAAATCCCAGAATAAAAGAGCCTCCAAAAGGAATACAGTGGGCCTCCTTTATCAAAACGAACAGTCAAAATTGCATACATTTTAGTTGACATCCTTTTTTAATTTTTTTATTTTTTTTTTATGTTCTAGGCAGTGGCTTCCAAAGTCTAAAATGGTTCCTCTTGGCATAGATGAAACTATTGACAAGTTGAAAATGATGGAAGGACGCAACTCAAGCATTCGGAAGGCTGTACGCGTAGCTTATGATCGAGCCTTGAACCATTTAAGCAGGGTTCAAGGGGAGTCCGTTAGTGACTTCAGCGATATTGACTAAGGAAGGTGCTATGAAGACACAACACGCCTCATGTACTCTTAAGCTTTATTTCTAACCTCTTCCTCTGAAAGAATGTATTGAAGACACAATTCCTAATCTTCAAATGGGTGAAGATGTGTGTTTTTTTGTTTGTTTTTTTTGTAAAGGAGCATGAACCTATTGCTACCATTTGGATGATTTTATCTCATTGTAGTTTGGAGGAGCTTCCACTAAAGTTGTTAAAAGTTATTATGTTTATAGTGTTCATAATGTGTACATAAATGTATATTGGGAAACACTTAACTTATTCTGACTGAGATGGTTCATAAATTCCCAACAGGCCAAAACCTGTCAATGCATTTTTTGTTTATTTGAATCAAAATTTAGAGGTTTATTTTTTTTTTTTTAACAGTTGAGCCTTAGCACCACTTTACAAAAGGATTATTATTTTATTTTTATTTTAATACGCTAGGTTTGGAAATTGCTGTTTAAAATATATTTAATATACTGCTACCTAGCGTGTCCACTCTTCTATTGACTACTGTATCTATATAAGTATTTTAAATGATGTATTTACCATGGCAAAGAGAACAATGTGCTATTATGTTTGGATATTTTGATTTCAACCGGGCATTGGAAAAATCCATTGGCTGTTAAGGCTGGTGTCTAGATCCTTGCAGTTGTGCATACTTGTTTCTTCCCCTGCCACGTTAACATGCCATAATATATTATTTAAGAAACATTTATCCAGCGTTATGTTATAATTTTGCCAATAGACTTCTAATTTGGCAAAAAATTTGTGTTCCCTTTCAAAGATACCTCCTTGTTGCACCCTTCTGCAGCACCATTGTTTTTGTTTCCTTAATTATTTTAAAATGTTTCATTTTTTTTATATATTTTTAATCTTTTTTGGAGAAAAGGGTTCTCAGCACATTGTCCTCTTTCAATTCCCACTACCTTTCTCCCATAGATTTTATTTTTTTTATATACATAAATATATATATACGTTTAATTATGTGTGCCTGGGTTGTTTGTTTAAAAAAAATTAATTTGCTTTAAAATGAAAATTTAATTTTGTCAAATTCTATTAACATATTTTATTTCAGGCACATAACAGTCAACATGCTTTAGAAGAAATATGCATCAAAATCTGTTATGGAATATGAGATTGCTTTTCTGTGTTTCCTTTTTGTTTTTCTTTATTTTAATTTTTTTTTATTTTTTTTTCCCTAAGGAAATGGGTTAGGTAACCTGTTATAATTTAGAAGCTTAGTAGCAATAGAACCTTTGGATACATTTTGTATGGTACATGTGATGTATATAGAATTAGTACTTTATTTTTAAGACCTAAAGCATTATGTTAGGGACATATATGTATGGTGGGTTTCCAGAGCTGCATTTTTATATTAAAATAAAAAGTCAAGATTTTGATGTACCTTAGCATACTGGCACTGTTCTGAATTAGTAATATGTAGACTCTTACAAATCTTTCTAAGAAAGAACATTTTATTCTACAAAAAGCTTTGGTAAAAATTAGCATTGTACCATGTACGTTTTGTATGTTAATGACCATGTCCCATGTTTCCTGTGTTTATTGGATTGACGACTTTCTGCTCTTGATAGTAGTGCTATTGATTTACAGCACCAAATTACTAGGTTTTCTAAAGAAGTCATGTGTTGATGGCCCAGCAAACACTTTAGGTGTTTTGCTTTTTGAAGCAGCCCTTCTGTTTGTGGAATCGGTGTGGATCCCAGCTCCTGGACCTCTGCCAACATTATAAAACACATCATGTATACACAACTTAGAACTTAAAGGTTTTTTTTTTTTCTGGATTTTTTCAACTGATGATCTGTCCTCAAGATAGGTCATCAGTATCTGATCGGTTGTTGTCCGACACCCGGGACCCCCACCTTGTAACTGTTTGAGAAGGCATCTGTGCTCGCTGTAGCACTGTGGCCTTCTCTCTGATCACCAAGCACAGTGCCGTACATTGTCTAGCGGCTGTGCGTGGTATTCCAGATCATCCCCAATGAGGCGGAGCTGCTCCTAGGCAATGTGACCAATGTCATGGCCTGGAGAAAGCTGCGGTGCTATTGCCTTCTTAAACAGCTTATCTGCGGTCCTTGGTAGGGATGAGCGAAGCAAGCTTCGGATCCTAGAGCTGAAGTTGTTTCACTCAAAACTTCGGTTTAGTGCTGTACGGAGACGAGTCTCCATACAGCATTAAAATGTATGGCCTCTGACGAGTTTGGATCGAAGTTTAAAAATTGTTTTTCAAGCTTAAAAATCAAATACTGAAGGTATTGACCAAAGTCTCGCGAGACTTCGGGTATAACACTCTTCACCTCGTTTGAGGCCATACATTTTAATGCTGTACAGAGACTGATCTCCGTACAGCATTAAACCGAAGTTTTGAGCAAAGAGACTTCGGCTTTAGGAAGCTCCCTTCACTCATCCCGAGTATCAGACTCCCACTGATCAGGTACTGATTACCTAGCCAGAAAATCGCCTTAATGTTACGGCTGCATTCACATGGCACATATCCTGGACGAACCAGGCATTATAGTGATCTGTAATGTTTTGAGTTCCAGCCCAACTGCAAATCTATTGTCCTGTATTCACAGCATAATTTGAGCACGGGACAATACACAATGAGTTCAGCTCACTTGAGCTGCGCCCTGTCTGGGAACTGTGGCCATCACACATGCCATGTGAAAGGACTCTAATAATCTGTTGGTCCCTACAGGTCCGGACAACTGTTTTGGCAGTATGAGAACACCATGCCTTGACCTTACAAGACTCATGGATTCCATGTGACCTCTGAAGGTGTACTGTGTTCTCTGGCACCAAGAAATTAGCAGCGCATCCATTAGGCCTAACTTTTTTGCTACCTTTGGTCAAGCTTTTTTTTTCCAGTACATGACACAGATCATTTATCTGATTGAGATCTAGTGAATTTGGAGGCTAAGTCAGCACCTTGAACGCTTTATGTTCATCAAACCATTCTTGAGCAATTTTTGCACTGTCAAGGTCCCTGATCCTGTTGAAAGAGGCCACTGCTATTAGGGAATACTGTTGCCTCAAAGTGGTGCACTTGGTCTGTTACAATATTTAGGTAGATTATAAATGTCAAAGCAACATTCATATGAATGCAAGCACTCATGGTTTCCAAGCAGAACATTGTCCAGAGCAGTGTTTCCCAACCAGCGTGCCTCCAGCTGTTGCAAAACTACAACTCCCAGCATGCCCGGACAGCCTTTGGCTGTGCAGGCATGCTGGGAGGTGTAGTTTTGCAACAGCTGGAGGCACGCTGGTTGGGAAACACTGGTCCAGAGCATTACTCTGCTCTTGCTACATTGCCTTCCTTATAGTAGTGCAGCAAAGTGCCAACTTTTCCCCAGGTATGCAATGCCCACATCATGTAAAGTGCCACACATCAGGCCACCTTCCTCCATTACTGAAATATGCTTGAAGCTTGTATACTCCCTTGTAGGTATTTTCTGGCTGGGGGACAGGAGACAATATGGGCACTTTGACCAGATTGTGCATACAGAACAAGCTACACTACAGTGTTTGTACTGACACCTTTCTGTTTTAGCCAGGATTTGCTTTTCTAGGAAATGATATTCTTGTGTGGACCTGGGCTTGCTTTTGCTCCCCACATGTTTTAGTGATCCTGTGCCTGTGGACCACACTTGGTAGGTACTATCTACTGCATATACATATAAGACCTGTTGTCTAGTCAGCATAATTTGACTCTGATCCGGATGCTTGCACATTTTTCCTGCCTCCAACATTTCAACTTCAAGAATTGACTATTCATTTGCTGTTTTGTAATTCCCACCTTTCAACAAGTGCTATTAGCACAGTGTTACTCACTTCAGCTGTTACTGGTCATAATTTTATGGCTGGTTTGGTGTAAATATTCAGAAATACAGACACTCACAAATTATGAACACCAATGCATGGATTCTCTGTGACTGCGCTTGTGGGAGAGAAACCCTTGCCGGGAATATGAGACCCCAAAGTGAGCTGGCAGTGGAACAGACTACTGGACTCACTGTATCCATCTTAGCCTCGCACCACCTAGTGTTGGGCGGTTTACCGGTCCTCATGATATACTGTGGTATTAAGAAATGGCGATATCACAGTTTCTTAGTGACCAAAGTATTTGTCATGTCTTAGGGGCCGTCGTGCACTGACTGCCTCTAAACCAGCAGTATGCTGCCCACTTAGTGAAGTGGGTGTTCATTGCCAGGAGCCTGCACTGGCACTCTAGCTATCCCTTCACAGCTTTCTACAGCAACCATAGAGCAGCCAGGGCGGGCCAGAGTGGTGGCAATCATAGAGAGGCCAGGAGGAGCCATAGCAACTGTACAGAAGTGCAAGTGAGGCAGGGGCTGATGGGAGTGAAGTGTGGGGCAGGAGGGGAGCGGACAATATACCGACCAAGTAGGCCAGGCATGCTCAACCTGCAGACCTCCAGCTGTTGTTAAACTACAGGGTGGGCCATTTATATGGATACACCTTAATAAAATGGGAATGGTTGGTGATATTAACTTCCTGTTTGTGGCACATTAGTATATGTGAGGGGGGAAACTTTTCAATATGGGTGGTGACCATGGTGGCCATTTTGAATCCAACTTTAGTTTTTTCAACAGGAAGAGGGTCATGTGACACATCAAACTTATTGGGAATTTCACACGAAAAACAATGGTGTGCTTGGTTTTAACGTAACTTTATTCTTTCATGAGTTATTTCCAAGTTTCTGACCACTTATAAAATGTGTTCAATGTGCTGCCCGTTGTGTTGGATTGTCAATGCAACCCTCTTCTCCCACTCTTCACACACTGATAGCAACACCGCAGGAGAAATGCTAGCACAGGCTTCCAGTATCCGTAGTTTCAGGTGCTGCACGTATCTTCACAACATAGACAATTGCCTTCAGATGACCCCAAAGATAAAAGTCTAAGGGGGTCAGATCGGGAGACCTTGGGGGCCATTCAACTGGCCCACGACGACCAATCCACTTTCCAGGAAACTGTTCATCTAGGAATGCTCGGACCTGACACCCATAATGTGGTGGTGCACCATCTTGCTGGAAAAACTCAGGGAACGTGCCAGCTTCAGTGCATAAAGAGGGAAACACATCATCATGTAGCAATTTCGCATATCCAGTGGCCTTGAGGTTTCCATTGATGAAGAATGGCCCCACTATCTTTGTACCCCATATACCACACCACACCATCAATTTTTTTGTTCCAACAGTCTTGGAGGGATCTATCCAATGTGGGTTAGTGTCAGACCAATAGCGGTGGTTTTGTTTGTTAACTTCACCATTCACATAAAAGTTTGCCTCATCACTGAACAAAATCTTCTGCGTAAACTGAGGGTCCTGTAACAATTTTTGTTTTGCCCATTCTGCAAATTCAGTGCGCCGATCTGGGTCTTCCTCGTTGAGATGCTGCAGTAGCTGGAGTTTGTAAGGGTGCCATTTGTGAGTAGCTAATATCCGCCGAAGGGATGTTCGACTAATGCCACTCTCCAGTGACATGCGTCGAGTGCTATGCTGTGGGCTCTTGGTGAATGAAGCTAGGACAGCCACTGATGTTTCTTCATTAGAGACAGATTTCATGCATCCACATTTTGGCAAATCCAACACTGAATCAGTTTCACGAAACTTAGCAAGCAGTTTGCTAACTGTAGCATGGGAGATGGGTGGTCTCGTAGGGTGTCTTGCATTGAAATCTGCTGCAATGACCCGGTTACTGTGTTCACCAGACATCAACACAATTTCTATCCGCTCCTCACGTGTTAACCTCGGCGACATGTCAATGGCTGTAAACAAAGAGAAACGTGTAAATAACTCATGAAAGAATAAAGTTACGTTAAAACCAAGCACACCATTGTTTTTCGTGTGAAATTCCCAATAAGTTTGATGTCACATGACCCTCTTCCTATTGAAAAAACAAAAGTTAGATTCAAAATGGCCACCACCCATCTTGAAAAGTTTCCCTCCTCACATATACTAATGTGCCACAAACAGGAAGTTAATATCACCAACCATTCCCATTTTTATTAAGGTGTATCCATATAAATGGCCCACCCTGTACAACTCCCACAATGCCCTGCTGTAGGCTGATAGCTGTAAGCTGTTCGGGCATGCTGAGTTGTAGTTTTGCAACAGCTGGAGGGCCGCAGGTTGAGCATTCCTGGTGTAGGCTATCCTTTACAACATCTGTATACACACATACCTGCATTTCCCCATACACCTGTATACATTGTGCTCTACCCCATATACCTGTATACACTGACTCTGCACCCTGTATACACTGTGCTGTACCCCCATATACCTGTATAAACCTGTATACACTGACCCTGTATACACTGTGCTGTATATGCTGGTGAATAAAAGCCCTGTTACCGCTCACTGCCTAGCCCGGGCCTCTACATGGTGTGGGACAGTGCAACCACTAGGAGGCATTACTATAATGAATGGGCGCAACACAGAGACATCATACTGTAAAAGTCCCATACAGTATAATGTCTACATGTAGCCTTTATAGAAGAGGAAGCCTGGGCTGCCTGAGGGCGAGACAAGAGAGTGGAAGTGGATGGAACGGAGTCTGTCACCAAATTTCCACCATGTTTTGAGTGTTTTTTTCCTTTTTAAATTGGGTATTTATCAAGATATATATATAGTTATCGTGATAAAATTCTTAATATCGTTATCGTGGAAATATTTTTGATACCGCCCAACCCTAGCACCACCGGATGCCCATCCACTATAATTTGATGCAGCAGCTTTCCAGTTTATATCCTGGCTTTCTGCCTGAAAAATGCAGTGGCTACGCCTTATACAGTAACTCTGGTAGTCTGCACCTCTGCTGGGACATACTACCAGATTACTTTAGTGAAAATGTGAACCTGCCCCAAGCAGCATAGTTCATAGCTTGTGTGGCTGTACCCGGTCAGTAGAACACAAAGCTCTGGCACTGGCAAGACTAAATTTACATTCTCCAAGTTGCATGCAGATAGCAATAAACAGGCATAGCTAAGCATACATGTTTGTGGGAAGTTAAAGATGTTATAGCCTATGGCCACATTTGAATGCATGTTTTATTATTGCATTGTTCTTATTTTGGGCTATGAAGCATTTTCCCAATATGTTTTCATTAAAAAATTGTCAACAATCTGTCTTCTACAACCTGTACCTTCTTATATATAGTGTAGACCAGGGGTCCCAAACTGTGCTTGATATATGGGCCACGCATAGAAAAAAATTTGGGTTGACTGGCTGCGTTCATTTCAAATATGATAAAATACATTATTATTAATGGAATTTAGACCCACATACCTATTACACCCACTGAAATTTCTTCTAATGTAGACCTTCTCTTTCGTTGTTGTCTCCAGTTGGACTAGACCGCCATGACAATTTCTTTCTGCTGTGTCTTGTCTCTACAGACCTCTTAGATTCCTTCGCTTTTACATCATTTTCCCCCCTTCCTGGTATACCAATGTTGTCATCCTGCTGCTACAATACTGTGCCAACTATGCTCTCCAATGCCTGCAAGTTGTACAATGCAGCAAAAATATGTCCTCCAGATAGTACCCCCATAGTGCTCCCAGACTGCCCTTCTTAGTAATAGTGCCCCCTACAGTACCCCCACTGCCCGGAGTGCCCCCTTCAGTAGCAATACCTTCCATATTGTGGCCAATAATAATGCCACCATAATGCCCTCAGCAGTAATAAGATCCCCTCTCTAAGGCATCTCTATAGAGCCCACAGTAATAATAAAGCTCCCTGTCCCCAGTAGTTACAATTCTCCTGTGGTGGCCCTAGTTTTTATTATGCCCCCTGTACCTTCAGTTCTAATGCCCACTTGCAGTTATAACCCCCCCCCCCCCCCAATTGCCCCTCTGTATTATGCGTCCCGTAGTGCTATGGCCTGTTATAATGCCCGCTTGTAGTGGCCCCAGTATTATAATACCCCCTGCAGTGATCAGGCCAGTATTAATGCGCCCCCTTGTCGGGCTATGTCATGTATTAGTGCCCCCTGTATAATGTCCGCCCTGTGTCAATGCTCTCCTCTCCCCCGTATTGCCCCCCGTAGAGTTTTCCATTCTCGGCCGCGGTCTGCGAAGTAGGCCACGCGCCTCTTCTAGCCTGTGACCTGAGTTAGCATGTTCCAGTGCAGGCGATTGTGATGACACCAACCTCCTGCGCTTGGTCTTGTGTGATCACGTGAGACTTGACAAGATGTCATTACGACCTCCTGCACGGCGCTACTGCCTCTTAAGCTTCAGGCCTAGTGACTTTTGTCCTAAGAAGCTGAATGGTGGTGACGGGACCCATAGGCTCCTATGGCCCGCTGTGAACTGACTGGGCTTCGAGCTGCAGTTTGTCAGGGAGATCGTGTTTGAGACCTCTGGTGTAGACTGCTGTTTTTTCCCCAATGAAATCTATCCGAGAGCTTCTGTAGTCCTTATCTTTTCTCTCCAGACAGCTCATAAATACTCATTTAAGCTGAATTCTTATCAATTAGATAAGAATTCAGCCTAAAGGGAAATTTCCAACACAAAAGGGTATTTTTTTTAATTTAAACTCAGTGGGGAAGGGGGGGGTTATTATCCTAATACTTCAAAAAAACTTTTGTAAAAAAAAAAAAAGTTGCAAACCTCAGGCTTGAGACTTTTTAAATGACATGTTTCCGCAAATGCTTTTTCTATGTCACCCTCACCACTTTCTGAAAAGGGGGCATGTTGTGGGTGGGGCCATAGGCCCAGCAGCTCAATTACCATTTATGCCAGCTAAATGAAATCTATGCCAAATACAAGCTACAGGGGGATGTACCTCTTATGATGATGTTTGTGCCTCACCATATATTAAAGGGTTTCTGTCCTGATAAATAACATTATGTATCTGGCTGACACTAGTGATGTGCTAATGTTAGCAGTACATAACAGTATGCTTTATAAGTCTCTCTTAAAATAAAGACTTTTATAATATGCTACTGAGCCTCTAGCTGCTATTAGGGTGTTGCTTCAGCACCTAGAGGCTCGGTCTACGCACCCTTTGGCACGCCCAGGTCCAGTTGATTGACTTTCGAGTTCTCCTCAGTGTCCTGTAAATCCCACGCCTGCGCCGTCCAGTTTAGTATTCGGCGCAGGCGCAGTGAGTGAAGGACGCGCTCCTGCTGTCTGCTTCCTTCTTTTGGCACAGACTCAGTGAGGAAGCCGGCAGCAGGAGCGCATCCTTCACTCACTGCACCTGTGCCGAATACTAAATGGGACGGCGTGTGATTTATGGGACGACGAGGAGAACTCTAAAGTCAATCAACTGGACCTGGGCGTGCCAAAGGGTGCGTAGACCGAGCCTCTAGGTGCTGAAGCAATGCCCTAATAGGCTCAGTAGCATATTTTAAAAGTCTTTATTTTAAGGGTCCATTCACACATCCGTAAGTGTTCTGCGTATCCGCAAGACACGGACACTGGCAATGTGCATTCCGCAATTTGCGGACCGCACATCACCGGCACCATATTAGAAAATGCCTAATTTGTCCGCAATTGCGGACAAGAATAGGACATGTTCTATTTTTTTTGCGGAAACGGAAGCACGGATGTGGAAGTGCGGGTCCGCAAATGCGGATGCGGACAGCACATTCCGGCCCTATTGAAAATGAATGGGTCTGCACCCATTGCGGAACGGATGCGGACCCATTTTGCAGATGTGTGAATGGACCCTAAGAGAACGGCGGCAGGCAGGAAGTTATAAAGCGTACTGTTATGTACTGCTGACATTAGCACATCGCTAATGCCCGTCAGCTACATAACGTTATTTCTCATGACCGAAACCCTTTAAGTGCATCCCCCAGCAGTGCAAATCTCCCCAATATTGTTAGAAAGTGTTTTTTAATGAATTTTTGGCCTTTTTCATTTAGGTAGTACAATTTCATTGAAATGATGGCATGAAAATGTATAACATCCCACAGAAAACAAGCTGCATTGTCAGTATTTATTACAGCCGATGTCAGGCAGGGATCACCCATCATTATAAATATCATGTAGACTTTGTGGAAATTGACCTGCCATACGGATTTCCAAATCCACAGCATGTCAATTATGTTTGCGGTTTTAGCTGCGGATTTCACCCTTTTCAAAAGAACAGTGAGATCTGTGGTAAAACCGCGTCAAATCTGCACCAACAACTATTAAAAATTGAGGCTTTTGGTGCAGATATGAGGCAGAAACGCACAGAAATTCATGTGGATCTTCTGTGCATCCACCGACACGCGTGCTGGCGGCCTAAGTGATCAGGTTACCATCATTAGGCCTCATGCACACGACCGTATTTTGTTTCCGTGTCCGTTCCGTTTTTTTTGCGGATAGGATGCGGACCCATTCATTTCAATGGGTCCGCAGAAAACGCGGACAGCCCACCATGTGCTGTCCGCATCAGTATGTCCGTTCCGTTGCTCCGCAAAAAAAATAGTGCATGTCCTATTTTTTTTCAAGTTTGCGGACAAGGATAGGCATTATTACAATGGCATCCGGTTTTTTTGCGGATCCAAACGGAACGTCATCCGTTTTTTGGGCGGATCCGCAATACACATACGGTCATGTGCATGTAGCCTTAAGCTGCATCAAGGAAAAAATACAATTGTCGCTGCAGCTCCCAGTAATACGTCTCTCTGGAATCGGGAATCAAGCAAATTTGTAGCTTAAAATTTCTACCTGAACAGTGAATAAAACGAAAACCTCTTTAAATGAACGTTAAACAGAGGACCAGTAAGACATTGTGTGGAACTAGAGGTTATATTTGTCAGAAAACTAGAAATGCAGCATACAGCCATGTGCAAGAACATTGCTGCCCTCTAGTGTTCAAAATTCAAAATACAGCTGGTCTTGTTTCAGTGCATAGATACCAGTTATTCATCAAATAAGATTTAGAAAAGAGGACTGATTTTATTTTTTATTTTTACTGTACAGCTCCCTTTTCACATCTTTCAAGCAAGGATGTTTAATTCATTCAATTTCTTACAACAAGACTACAAACTACCTGCTTGTACTTTTACATTACAGATAAATCACAAATTTCAAGTCTGTTGTTATATAGGGTGACCTTTAACAATAGTAAATGGGGTGTTATGAATTTCATTTTCTCTATTTCTAGAACAGGAAGCCACAGAATTTTCTAATAACTCTGGGGTAAGGCCTCCTAATTTCTCTATGTTTGATATACATTAAATGAACAGGAAATATGTATAGTATATAAAATGAAATGAAAAGTCCATATTAAAAGCTTTGTATGGAATTCCCTGTGCTTGGTAGGCATGGCATAAGTAAGGCATATGTGTAGTTTATAGTGGCATGACACAGGAAAATCATTAGGCATTTACTTAAATGGGTTATCTGATTCTAGAAAAATCACTCAGAGCGTGCTCGAGATAAAAAATAGACCATTTCTGACGTAGCAGATCCTGCGCTGCTTCTCCAATTCTCCCGGCCTGGCTTTAAAGTTTTTTTTACAGTAGAAATACATTTCTGAAGTTATTACACAAAGTAATAACTTCGGCTCATCGGCGCCAATACATTTTAATACTGTAAAAAACGCCTGCTCCGTACAGTATTACATTTTTTTTTAATGCAAATCGACTTTGGATAAGGCGTCCGAAGTTCATTCGCTCATCCCTAATCATCAGCCTCGTCCTCCTGCACAAGTTACTCCTCCAACTTCTCCAGTGGCAGCTCCTCATCGTCAACTTTCTCCTTCATGGGACTTTCTTTGTGTGGGTCCCCAACAGCTACAGGGCGGCTACAAGTGTAAGCTGTTCTTCTGCCAACCTTTGTTGCATCAGTGTGATCATCTGCTCTAAGATAAATATCAGGAGGATGACATTGTTTATGCTGCAGTTGTTCCTAATAGCAATTCTGGCTCTGGGTCTGAGTATGTGAAAGGCTGATAAGCTGCCACTGCCTGACCTCGAAAAAACACATGCAACATGGCCACGATGTTCCTGCCATTGTCACTGACCACCTTGCCCTTATGGAGTTGGCGGGGAGACAGTTAACGGTATGACTGCTACTTGCTTCAGTCCTGCCTTACCACTGTTGTGAAAAACATTAATGCAGTGGGCCGTGAAAGACCCAGAATAGCTGCTCCAGGTGTCCATGGTTAAGTGCACCTTGGCGCACAGCGAGAATTGCAAGAAGCAGCTGATGTTCTCTGCCAATTGCCAGTACAAGGCAAGAATGGCTATTTTGGAGAAAAAATGGTGACGAAGTACCTTCCAACAATCGCATGCCATCAGCTTCCTAAAAAATAATCCACAAAGTGGTATAGCAGTAACTGCTTGGCCAGGCTGTAGTTAAGCTTGCATAGTAGTAGTAGTTTCCTGGGTGAGTAGAGATTTTTCTGGCCACACCTTCCCTTATCGATGACTGACAATGGAGTGAAGTAGGAGACGGAGGAGTGGTCTGAGCAGGAGAAACATTAACTGATAATGGCAACAACAATGAGTGCACATAGATGTGGACTGGTTGCTGCAAAGGAGACCAGGAGAAGGAGGACACTTGTTGCACTAGCTGGTGGCCACTTCTATTTTCCTACAGTAACTGGTGATGCCTAGGTTTATGTTTGAACGCCCACAGCTTATTTTCATCCAAGATACAGATCTTGCACGTAGCAATACTTTTGTCTAGAGATGAACGAAAAACAAACTTCGGATCCTAGATTCAAAGTTGCTTCGCTCAAAACTTCATTTTAATGCTGTACGGAGATCGTCTCCGTACAGCATTGAAATGTATGGGCTCCGAGGAGGTGAATAATCACCAAAGCATTTGATTATTAAACTGGAAAACCATTTTAAAGCAGGTATTCACAGTCGACTTCTGTACCGACTGGTACCATGGTACCAAAGCTGACTTCAGAACGAAGCTTTAAATTGTTTTTCAAGTTGAAAAAATCAAATCCCGAAGTTATTCACCGAAGTCCCGAGAGACACAGTATCAGCGACATCACCAGTTCTCGAACTGACCATAATAGAAGCAGATTTTGCTTTTTGGGAGGTTCTGGCTGTATGTTGCCTCAACTCTTTATTGCTGCCACCACCCTCCTTCTTTGCTGTTACCTTCTCCTCAGCACCCGATCCGTTCCAACACAAAAGAATCGTCATCCTCATCATCCACGTAACTTTTGTCAGCATGTAATATGTCATCATGGCCTTCTTTGCTCCCCTCTCAATTCCCTGCCATATATTCGTCCCTAATGCCACTGTTGATACAACTGCCTCTACTGCAATCAACTAAAAGTGCCACTACTACCACCACCAACACAGTATAAATGAACAAACAAACAAGGAGGAAGGTGCGCTTACCTGGATAATAAAGGAAGCAAAGAGCACGCTGGGAACAAAGCGTGGAAGTAACATCCAAAGAAACAGAAATCCAGCTTCCAGTACAAAAAAAGTGGCAGCTTTTATTGGAAATAGTGCATTAAAAACCAAACAGCGAATTCATGTCTATACGTTTCGGATCATGTAGTGCTGATCCTTACTCATGACCGGTCATGGTCATGAGTAAGGATCAGGACTACATGATCCGAAACACATAGACATGAATACCCTGTTTGGTTTTTAATGCATTATTTCCAATAAAAGCTGCCACTTTTTTATGCTGGATTTCTGTTTCTTTGGATACCACCAACACAGCTATGCATGATGTCCCCCCACCGCCACGTAAACATCCTCCTCATTGCAGCCCAAACTCAATAGGGAGACCATCTTAATTAGGGTTGTCCCGATACCGATACTAGTATCGGTATCGGGACCGATTCCGCGTTTTCTCGGCGGTACTCAGCCGCCGATACCCCGCCCCGATACATAAATAGAATACTTTTTTTTTTTCCCGCAATGAATATTTTTGCGGCCCGGCAAAGATGCAGCATCGGGAGAGAGGAGGGGCTGGAGTCCGTAACTATGGGCGGGGCCCGGTGCAGTCACTGTACTCTTACACCGGGCCCCGCCGCTCACCAAAGTATTTATAAACGTGAATCCTTATCCTGTTATTAAGTTGAACTAACGCTGCCCTCTCCCATGTTCCCATGTTCCCCTGTATCCCCCTGTAAGCTTCAATAGCAGGCAGAGCAGACGGCAGCAGTAACGTCACTCACTGACGTAGAGCGCCTGCTCCGCCCACTTTATGAATGAAGCAGGCGGAGCAGACGCGCGACGTCAGTGAGTGACGTTACTGGTGCCGTCCGCTCTGCCTGCTATGGAAGCTTAAGTAAGTGCTGTGGGGATACAGGGGGATACAGGGGAACATGGGAGAGGGCAGCGTTAGTTCAACTTAATAACAGGATAAGGATTCACGTTTATAAATACTTCGGTGAGCGGCGGGGCCCGGTGTATTGGGGGACACTGTTATGAGGGGGATCTGTGGATGACATATAGCAGTGTCATCCACAGATCCTCCCCATAACAGTTCCATCCACAGATCCCCTATAACAGCACCATCCACAGATCCCCCACCAAATAACAATGCCATCCTCAGATCCCCCCACCCCATAACAATGCCATCCACAGATATCCCACCCCATAGCAGTACCATCCACAGATCCCCATAACAGTGCCATCCACAGATCCCCATAACAGTGCCATCCACAGATCCCCATAACAGTGCCATCCACAGATCCCCATAACAGTGCCATCCACAGATCCCCCATAACAGCACCATCCACAGATCCCCATAACAGTGCCATCCACAGATCCCCCATAACAGTGCCATCCACAGATCCCCCATAACAGTGCCATCCACAGATCCCCCATAACAGTGCCAGCCACAGATCCCCCATAACAGTGCCATCCACAGATCCCCATAACAGTGCCATCCACAGATCCCCCATAACAGTGCCATCCACAGATCCCCCATAACAGCGCCATCCACAGATCCCCCATAACAGTGCCATCCACAGATCCCCCATAACAGTGCCATCCACAGATCCCCCATAACAGTGCCATCCACAGGTCCCCCATAACAGTGCCATCCACAGATCCCCCACATGACAGTGCGTCATCCACAGATCCACAGATCCCCCAAAACGGTCACATGACATTTAAAAAAAGTATCGGTATTCGGTATCGGTGACTACTTGAAAAAAAGTATCGGTACTTGTACTCGGTCCTAAAAAAGTGGTATCGGGACAACCCTAATCTTAATTATCTTCCATAGTACATGGAGTTTCACTGGCTCTTCTTAGGAAAAAAGAAGCCACCCCACTAGAAGGGGGCAGTGAAGACCGAGATTATGCAACTGAAAGGCTTCTCTAGGGTTGCAAGGAGGACGAGCAAGGGGAATGCTGTGACCTCTAGCGTCAAGGCACAGTGAGAAGTGACATCCACATCATCCTGCTGTCACTGAGAGAAGGCATGAGCCATCCAATCCACAAGCTCATCTTTTTTGTCCTCCATAATAATGTGGCACCTAATTCGAATCCAGGGGGAATTGTGGCCTACTGCTATTACTACTAGTACTGCCTAGATGGCTAGTGCTGCCATTGCGACTACTAACCACATTCTGACTATTGGATGATGTGGCCAGGGTCTTGCATTTTCTACTCTTTCCTTTTCCAGATATTTTATCATGATGCCTATAAATGAAAAGTCACTGGTTTGGTACACAGATATCAAACAGTACTAGGAAAATTGTAAGTGTTTTTTTTTTTTATATTTAAAGACCAAGGCATAATTAAATGTTCCCTCCCTTCTTAAAACACAGTTCACACTGGCATTGACAATTTATTTTGGTAATAATGCAGTTTTTGCAGTAAAATGTGTTTGAACTACCCGGTATAATGCGTTCACTAACAAGTTCACTTAGTCTTCGTTTAAAGTTGCATTGTTTATCCTGTAGCCTAATCATGCTACCAGAGCTCCCCATGTCTGAAATTGCCGAATATGACAGAGTACCGCTAGATCCACATCAACTATAATGGGATCTGGCAGTGTTGTGGTTGCTTTTCTGCCATAAATGCTGGGTTTTGGCTGGACAAATACCACTTCATGCAGACAGAATAGCCTGCCAGAATGCCAACACAACTTTGAAGGGGGTCTTACACAGGCATAAATGCTATTTTTGCAATGAAATGTCTTTGAACTGTATGGTCTGATGCAGTAATGTGTTCACTAACATGGTTATAGCAATTCAATGCTTGTGGTAAAATACAGCTAGCTTTGTAATATGAGAGACGCAGGAGATTTATCAATGTATTTTTTCCAGTTTTCTGGTATAAATACATTGAGAAATATGGTGTTCAGAATGAACGCCATATATTTGAAGCACCAGTTCCACTTTTACATAGTCTATAAGGCTGAAAAAAGACCAGTTCAGCCTGTTATCCTGCAAATTGATCCAGAATAAGACAAAAAAAAATAAAAAATTGGAGGTAGAAGCCAATTTTACTCACTTTAGGACTCCATTTAGAATAACTCCCTGGATCAACGACCCCTCTCTAGTAGCTATAGCCTGTAATATTATTACGCTCCAGAAATACATCCAGGCCCCTCTTGAATTCCTTTATTGTACTCACCATCACCACCTCCTCAGGCAGAGAGTTCCATAGTCTCACTGCTCTTACCGTAAAGAATCCTCTTCTGTTTGTGTACAAACCTTCTTTCCTCCAGACGCAGAGGATGTCCCCTCGTCATAGTCACAGTCCTGGGTAGGGTATGCTGAAATTCACTGCAAAGGTGCACTACAATATATGCAAATGAAAATACAAGGCTAAACCCTCACGCTAGATGTTAAAATGAGACTTTAGCCAATATATTCCGTTCAAGAACATATCGGAGCCCGCACACCCCATCAAGGTATCTCAGTTGGCGCAGGACCTACCGCTAAACCTACCTATAGTGTGTGAACACTGTCTGATAGTTGCTACGTCCGACTCACAGCCAAGCTTCCACAAACCTGTAAAGTGAGATCACAAATAACTGGAGGAGGGAGGAGGCTGTGGGCCCCACCTATAACAGGCTAGTGTGACACAGGCTACCAGGTGCACCAGAATGTTACTAAAGATAATAAATGGCACATTCCATACATATAGAGACAAATCACTGAATAAAGTGGCCTAAATGGGAGGAAATGCTCAGAATGCTGCAAATCAGTCAGCACTGCAGGTGTATAGTGGCGGTGCACGTGTCCTAGGATTGGCATCCCAAGAATACAATGGTAATAAAGGACCGGCACTCGCTGTTTGTATTCTTTCAAATATTCTTTTTATTGCCACATATCCATATCTGTGACACGTTTCGGCAATTAAAAGTGATTAAACATGCCCCCCCCCCCTCACTTTTAATATTACCGTACACCCAACAGCTTCTGTAGAATGCAGGCAGGCCGGGCGGCAGCGTAACTCCCTGATGTCACGTGCCTGCGCCGCCTACTTTATGAATGAAGCAGGCAAGTGACGTCAGTGAGCGACGCGCCGGCCGTCTGGCCTGCCTGCCTGCGTTGTACAGAAGCTGTTAGTGTGTACGGTAATATTAGGAGTGAGGGGGCATGTCTAATCACTTTTAATTGAATGAGACATTTTATATTTGTATACTGCAGCACTGGGGGGGGGGGGGGGGAGGGGATCTGTGGATGACAGTTTTATGGGGAACATCTATGGATGGCACAGTTAAGGGGTGAGGGGTCTGTGGATGGCACTGTTATGGGCTGGGGGGTCTGTGGATGGCACTGTTATGGGGTGGGGGTCTGTGGATGGCACATATATTACAGTGCCACCCACAGATCCCGCCTGTAACAGTGCCACCCACAGATCCCGCCTGTAACAGTGCCACCCACAGATCCCCCCTGTAACAGTGCCATCCACAGATCCCCCTGTAACAGTGCCAGCCACAGATCCCCCCCTGTAACAGTGCCAGCCACAGATCCCCCCCTGTAACAGTGCCAGCCACAGATCCCCCCCTGTAACAGTGCCAGCCACAGATCCCCCCCTGTAACAGTGCCAGCCACAGATCCCCCCCTGTAACAGTGCCAGCCACAGATCCCCCCCTGTAACAGTGCCAGCCACAGATCCCCCCCTGTAACAGTGCCAGCCACAGATCCCCCCTGTAACAGTGCCAGCCACAGATCCCCCCCTGTAACAGTGCCAGCCACAGATCCCCCATGTAACAGTGCCAGCCACAGATCCCCCATGTAACAGTGCCAGCCACAGATCCCCCATGTAACAGTGCCAGCCACAGATCCCCCATGTAACAGTGCCATCCACAGATCCCCCCCTGTAACAGTGCCATCCACAGATCCCCCTGTAACAGTGCCATCCACAGATCCCCCCTGTAACAGTGCCATCCACAGATCCCCCCTGTAACAGTGCCATCCACAGATCCCCCCTGTAACAGTGCCATCCACAGACCCCCCTGTAACAGTGCCATCCACAGACCCCCCTGTAACAGTGCCATCCACAGATCCCCCCTGTAACAGTGCCATCCACAGATCCCCCCTGTAACAGTGTCAAAAACAGATCCCTAACAGTGTCAGCCACAGATCCCCCCATAACAGTGTCCGTCACAGATCCCCCCAGGATGTCAGTGTCTCCTGGATCGCCCAGGGTGTCTGTGTCTCCTGGATCGTCCAGGGTGTCAGTGTCTCCTGGATCGCCCAGGGTGTCTGTGTCTCCTGGATCGCCCAGGGTGTCAGTGTCTCCTGGATCGCCCAGGGTGTCTGTGTCTCCTGGATCGCCCAGGGTGTCAGTGTCTCCTGGATCGCCCAGGGTGTCTGTGTCTCCTGGTTCGCCCAGGGTGTCTGTGTCTCCTGGATCGCCCAGGATGTCAGTGTCTCCTGGATCGCCCAGGGTGTCTGTGTCTCCTGGATCGTCCAGGGTGTCAGTGTCTCCTGGATCGCCCAGGGTGTCAGTGTCTCCTGGATCGCCCAGGGTGTCGGTGTCTCCTGGATCGCCCAGGGTGTCTACGTGTTCCCTCTTCTTTGTTCCTCGTTAATGGTACCCAGTCATCATCTCCAGTTCTGATGTTTTGTTCCTTCCTTAGATTGGGCAGTAATTGTTCTCTTCTCTCATAATTCGCTTAGGCAAGTTCCGAGGTGCTCCCAGGTAAGTCGGATTAGAGATGGTTGCTGGGGTGGGGTCAGCCGCCAGATTCGATACTCAGGGTCATCTTTTTCATTAGTTTCAACGTAGCGTTTGGCTGATGCAATGTTCCGCTCACTATGGGTTTTCAGCTATCTTCCTCTGTCAGCACATGTGTTTCACAGCACACTCCGGCTCCGCTTTATTTTCTGTCTTACCTGGGTCCTGTCTCCTGGTTCGCCCAGGGTGTCAGTGTCTCCTGGATCGCCCAAGGTGTCTGGGGCGATCCAGGAGACACTGACATCCTGGGCGATCCAGGAGACACAGACACCCTGGGCGAACCAGGAGACACAGACACCCTGTCTGTGTCTCCTGGATCGCCCAGGATGTCAGTGTCTCCTGGATCGCCCAGGGTGTCAGTGTCTCCTGGATCGCCCAGGGTGTCTGTGTCTCCTGGTTCGCCCAGGGTGTCTGTGTCTCCTGGTTCGCCCAGGGTGTCTGTGTCTCCTGGATCGCCCAGGGTGTCAGTGTCTCCTGGATCGCCCAGGGTGTCTGTGTCTCCTGGATCGTCCAGGGTGTCAGTGTCTCCTGGATCGCCCAGGGTGTCAGTGTCTCCTGGATCGTCCAGGGTGTCAGTGTCTCCTGGATCGCCCAGGGTGTCAGTGTCTCCTGGATCGCCCAGGGTGTCAGTGTCTCCTGGATCGCCCAGGGTGTCAGTGTCTCCTGGTTCGCCCAGGGTGTCTGTGTCTCCTGGATCCCCCCTGTAACAGTGCCATCCACAGATCCCCCCTGTAACAGTGTCAGCCACAGATCCCTAACAGTGTCAGCCACAGATCCCCCCATAACAGTGTCCGTCACAGATCCCCCCATATCAGTGCGTCATCCACAGATCCCCCATATAAGTGCGTCATCCACAGATCCCCCCATAACAGTGCGTCATCCACAGATCCCCCCATAACAGTGCGTCATCCAGAGATCCCCCCATAACAGTGTCCTTCACAGATCCCCCCATAACAGTGCCATCCACAGACCACCATTAGTTCCAAACCCACCAAAAGCACACCTTTTGGTTCAAAAATTTTTTTTTCTTATTTTCCTCCCCAAAAACCGTGCGTATTATGGGCCGGTGCGTCTTATAGGGCGAAAAATACGGTAGTCAGCGTTTTGGTGTCCGCCTCCAAAGCGGAATGGAGACAAACTGATGCAAACTGATGCATTCTGGGCGGATCCTATTCCATTCAGAATACATTAGGGCAAAACTGATCCGTTTTGGACCACTTGTGAGAGCCCTAAACGGATATCACAAACGGAAAGCCAAAATGCCAGTGTGAAAGTAGCCTTAGTTTGCTGTTCACTAAAATTCCTAGGTCCTTTTCCATGTCAGTGTTACCGAGTGTTTTACCATTTAGTATGTACTGGTGACTTGCATTATTCCTTCCCATGTGCATAACCTTACATTTGTCAGTGTTAAACCTCATCTGTCTCTTCTCTGTCCAACCCCTCCAATCTATCCAGATCCATCATCTGTAGCAGTATACTGTCCTCTTCTGTGGTAATTACTTTACACAGTTTAGTGTCATCTGCAAAAATTGATATGTTACTGTGCAAGCCTTCTACAAGATCATTAATAAATATATTGAAGAGAATAGGGCCCAATACTGACCCCTGAGGTACCCCACTAGTGACAGTGACCCAATCTGAGTATGTACCGTTAATAACCACCCTCTGTTTTCTATCATTGAGCCAGTTACTTACCCACTTACAGACGTTTTCTCCCAGTCCGAGCATTCTCATTTTATATACTAACCTTTTATGTGGTACAGTGTCAAATGCTTTAGAGAAGTCCAGATATACGACATCCATTGATCGGCCGCTGTCAAGTCTAGAACTTATCTCCTCATAGAAACTGATTAAATTAGTTTGACATGACCGATCCCTCATGAAGCCATGCTGATAAGGCGTTATTCACTTATTTTCATTGAGGTACTCCAAGATAGCATCTCTTAGAAATCCTTTAAACAGTTTACCCATGACAGATGTTAAACTTACAAACCTATAGTTTATGGGCTCTGTTTTATGACCCTTTTGAATATTGGCACCACATTTGCTATGCGCCAATCCTGTGGAGCACTCCCTGTCAACATAGAGTCCTTAACCCCTTAGTGACCAGCCTGTTTTGAGCCTTACTGACCAAGCGTTTTTCTTCCTTTTTTCATTGTCTTCTTCCAAGAGCTATAACTTTTTTTATTTTTCTGTCTATATAGCTGTATGAGGGCTTGTTTTTTGCAGGAAAAGTTGTAGTTTTTAATGGCGCCATATTGGGGTACACATAACTTTCTGTTTAACTTTTATTAACTCTTTCTGGGAGGGAGATGGGAAAAACAGCAATAATGCCACTGGGTTTTTACGTTATAAATTTTACTGCATTCATTTTTCGGTATAAATAACATAATATATTTATTCTCTGGGACAGTACGATTACAGTGATACCAAACACATATGTTTTTATTATGTTTTACTACTTTTTTACAATAAAAACCCCTATTTTTTTAAAGGAATCCCAAGACCCATTACTTTTTATTTTTCTTTCCATGGAGTTGTGTAAGGGCTTTATTTTTGCGGGACGACTTGTGTTTTTCATTGGTATAATTTTGGAGTAAATTCTGCTTTTTGATCGCTTGTTATTAAGTTTGTTCGGTGGCAACTGAGAATAAATGATCATTTCTGTAATTGTTTTTTTATTTTATTTTTTACGGGGTTCACCGTAGGGGATAATTTACATGATATTTATGTAGCCTGGGTCATTAGGGACACGGCAATACCACACATATTGGGGAATTTTCTTTTTGCAATTTTGTTAATTGAAAAGCATCATTTCAATGGGAATTTTATGGAATTTTTTTATTTAATAAAGGTGTTTTTTTTTTTCTTTCTTCTTTCTTCACCACTTAATAGTCCCTCAAGGGGACTATAACAGACAGCATTCTGATTGATTTTAAATTGCAATGCATTATCCCTATAGTGCATTGCATTTTAATGTCAATGCTATACTGACATTGACTAGCAGGCTGTGCCAGAGAGGCACAGCCTGCTGTAAACTACTCAAGGCAGGCTTGGGGCCTTCATAAGACCCCACCCTGCATTTACACATATTGGCACCCCGCGATCGTATTTGCGAGGTGCCGATGGGAGACAGAGGGAGCGCTTTACATGCGGCGAGCGCTATGGCTTGTGGCCCGTAAAGCATTAAACAGCTTGGATCGGCACTCCTGCCGGTCCTGGCTGTTAGAGCAGGGCTGCAGCTTTCATGTAAGAGCCAGGTTCCCTTCTCCCCGCTGCACGGCAGCCCAGCCTAAGGCCCCTTAGTGACCGCCGTAGAAAGGCATATGGGTGGTCACTAAGGGGCTAAATATCAGAAATAAGGGTCTGGCTATGACATTTCTTCATTCTCTTAGGATACGGAGTGTATACCATCTGCTCCCGGCGGTTTGTCTATTTTAATCTTTTTAAGACGCCGCTGTACTTCTTCCTGGTTCAGACAGGGCACTTTTAATGGGGACTTTACTTTTACATTCTGCATTTCATCTGACAGTTTATTTTCCTCAGTGAATACAGGGGAGAAAAAATATTTAATAGCTTTGCTTTTTCCTCATTGCTGTCTGCAACTCTCCCCTCATTACTCTCTGCCGACACATTCAGATTTTAACTTTTTACCATTTATATAATTGAAGAACATTTTAGGGTTGGTTTTACTCTCTATGGCAATGAATCTCTCTGTCTCTAGTTTGGCTGCTTTTGTTTGTCTTTTATATATTAAATTTTTTTCCTTTATGTGATTTAAATGCTTTCTTTTTGTCATTTATTCCGGCTCATGTGCGGACCCATTCACTTCAATGGGGCCATCAAGTTCAACCAAGGCATAGGTGGGGACGCGAATCCCAGAAGGAAAGGAGACTCAGATTTCTACACGTTTTCATAAGCATTAATCTTGTTTACTTTTAAGAATTCATCTAAACCCTTTTTAAAACTGTCTACTGTTCCTGATGTGACCACGTCCTGAGGAAGTCTATTCCACAGATTCACAGTTCTTACAGTAAAGAAGCTTTGATGCTTCTGGAGACTGAACTTTTTCTTCTCCAGTCGGAGGCAGTGCCCCCTTGTCTTTTGAGGGCATTTTACATAGAACAGTTTTTCTCCTTATTTTTTCTATGGCCCATTTATATACTTGTCTATACATAGGTATGTCGCCCCTTAGATGTCTCTTCTCAAGACTAAACAAATTCAATTATTTTAATCTTTCTTTATAACAAAGACCCCCCCCCCCATGCCCCTTATAAGTTTAGTCACTCTCCTCTGTACATGTCTGTTCCGTTCCGCAAATTGTGGAAGGTACATGGGCGGCATCCGTGTTTTGCGGATCCGCAATTTGAGGACCGCAAAACACGACACGTTTATGTGCAAGAGGCCTTAGAGTTTAGGATGCTTTTAAAAATATCCCATTTTGTGGCTTTTTGTTTATTTTTGAGGACTTTGTCCCAGTTTGTTAGGTCAATGGCCTCTCTTAGTTGGCTAAATTTAGGTTTTTTGAGGTTTGGTACTTTTGTTACTCCCTGAAGAAACACTGTTTTGAATGACAGTCGGAAGGTTATTATTCTTTGGTTATTGCCAAGAAACTATTTCATTTATGAGATCTACAGGTTTCAGTTTCCCAGTCTATATCTGAATAATTGATTTGCCGCCTCATCCATCTCTTTTAGTAGCAGGTTTTCTGTGAACTGTGGTATATTAGGTGGCTTATAAAAAACTCTCATTAGTATTTTATTATTATTTTTGCCTCCATGTATTTCTACCCACAGTGACTCCACATGTTCATGTCCCTCACTTATATCTTCCCGGAGTATGGGCTTTAGACAGGACTTTACATAAAGGCAGACCACTCCCCCTCTCCAGTTGTGATGATCTTTTCTAAACAGACTATAACCCTGTACGTTAACCGCCCAGTCATAGCTATCATTTTTCTTTTTTTTTCTTTGTTCATATACAGAAAAAAAATTGTTTATTTTTCTTGCAGGGCATTTTGTAATGCAGAACTAGTTGCCAGAAGCTTCATTAAACACACAACTAGGTGATCAGTCCCTCGCAGGGCACCATTTTTACATGATTCATTTGAAATGAATTGCCAAATCTTTGGATTCGTTTTGTGGACAAATTTTTATGAAATTCGTAAAAAAACTGATTAATTTAGAATCGATTGGCTCATCTCTTAGACTCTATTAACCAGATTTGTCTATGCAAAGTCTGACTACTGAAGCCTTTTAAGTGGATGGGTATGTTACATGTTTGCCCGCTTTTACTGTGGCTGCTATCACTATTATAGGGGTGCTGGCCTATCTGAGAGCAGCATGCAAATGTGTGGCAGTGTCCGGTGCTTTAACCTGTTATGGACACAATTCCGATCACCACCGCCTTTTTTTTTTTATGTTTAACCCCCCCCCCACTGCAGCCCTCTTTGTGGTGTACAGACGGGCTGTGCGGGGGGAGGTGCGGGCGGTGCGGGTGTTGCTGGGGGGGCGGGCAGGTGCGCTATCATCCGCCCGCCCCCTCTCTTAGGATGGCCGAGCTTGTAAAGCAGAGTTTCAGCACATTGCTGACACTCTGCTTGAAACGGCTGACATCATCACACAGATGTCAGCCGTTTAACCCCTTCCATGCCGGGGTCCATAGGGACCGCTGTATGGAAGAGGTTAACATGGCTGCTGTGCCTTTTCAGCCTCCGATTCTTGACGGGATCACAGACTAAGTAAAGTGAAAATACAGTACATTACACTATATAGTGTACTGTATTATACAGACATCAAACCCACTAGATCTTCAAGAACCAAGTGGGTCTGGGTCAAAAAAAAGTAAAAAAAAATAAAAATAAAGTAAAAATAAAAAAACACATTTATCACTGATTATAAAAAAAAAAAAAAAAATTCCCTACATGTTTGATATCACCACGTCCGTAACGACCTGATCTATTAAACGGTCATGTTACTTTCCCCGCATGGTGAACGCCATAAAAAATATATAAATAAAAACTATGATGAAATTGAAATTTTGCCAACCTTACTTCCCAAAAAAAGGTAATAAAAGTGATCAAAAAAGTCGTATGTACGACAAAATAGTACAAATCAAACCGTCACCTCATCCCACAAAAAATTAGCCCCTACATAAGACAATGGCCCAAAGAAAAAAAAAAAACTATGGCTCTCAGACTAAAACATGATTTTTTTGTTTCCAAAATTTTATGTTAAACGTAAAATAAAATAAAAAAAGTATACATATTAGGTATCGCAGTGTTCTTAAGAACGTGCTCTATAAAAATACCACATGAACTAAACCCCGAGGTGAATATCGTAAAAAAATACAAATAAAAACGGTGTCAAAAAAGCTATTTTTTGTCACCTTACATCACAAAAAGTGTAATAGCAAGCGATCAAAATGTCGTATGCCCCCCAAAATAGTGCCAATCTAACCGTCATCTCATCCCACAAAAATGATACCCTACCTAAGACAATCGCCCAATAACTGAAAAAACAATGAATCTCAGACTATGGAGACACTAAAGCATGATTTTTTTTTGTCTCATGATATTATTGTGTAAAACTTAAAAAAATAAAAGAAAGTATACATATTAGGTATCACCACGTCCGTAACGACTGGCTCTATAAAAATATAATATGACATAACCCCTCAGGTGAACACTGTAAAAAAAAAAAAAAAAACTGTGCTAAAAAACATTTGTTTTGTCACCTTACATCACTAAAAGTGCAACACCAAGCGATCAGAAAGGCGTATGCCCCCCACAATGGCGCCAATCTAACCGTCACCTTATCCTGCAAAAAATGATACCCTACATAAGACAATCGCCCAAAAGAATTAAAAAATTATGGCTCTCAGACTATGGAGACACTAAAACATGTTTTTTTTGTTTCAAAAATTATATTATTGTGTAAAACCCAAATTTTTTTTAAAAAAGTATACATATTAGGTATTGCCACGTCTGTAAGAACCTGCTCTATAAAAATACCACATGACCTAACCCCTCAGGTGAACACTGTAAAAAAAAGGTGTCAAAAAAGCTTTTTTTTTCGTCATCTCATCCCGCAAAAATGATACCCAACTTGAGACAATCGCCTAAAAAACTGAAAAAACTATGGCTCTCACACTACGGAGACACTAAAACATGATTTTTTTTTGTTTCAAAAATTACATTATTGTGTAAAACCTAAATAAAAAATAAAAAAGTATACATATTAGGTATCGCCGCGTCCGTAAGAACCTGCTCTATAAAAATAGCACATGATCTAACCTGTCAGATGAACGTTGCAAATAATAAAAAATAAAAACAGTGCCAAAACAGCTATTTTTTGGCAAATTTTCCATTTTAATCAATTTTTCCAGTAACAAAGCAAGGGTTAACAGCCAAACAAAACTCAATATTTATTGCCCTGATTCTGTAGTTTACAGAAATACCCCATATGTGGTCGTAAACTGCTGTATGGCCACACGGCAGGGCGCGGAATGAAAGGAACGCCATATGGTTTTTGGAAGGCAGTTTTTGCTGGACTGGTTTTTTGACACCATGTCACATTTGAAGCCACCCTGATGCACCCCTAGAGTAAAAACTCCAAAAAGTGACCCCATTTAAGAAACTACACCCCTCAAGGTATTCAAAACTGATTTTGCAAACTTAGTTAACCCTTTAAGTGTTCCACAAGAGTTAATGGCAAATGGAGATGAAATTTCAGAATTTCTATTTTTTGTTACTTTGCCTCACAAAAAGTGTAACATAGAGCAACTAAAAATTCTATGTACCCTAAAACAGTACCAAGAAAACTGCCACCTTATCCCGTAGTTTCCAAAATGGGCTCACTTTTTTGGAGTTTCTACTATAGGGGTGCATCAGGGGCTTCAAATGGGACATGGTGTCTAAAAACCAATCCATAAAAATCTGCCTTCCAAAAACCAAATGGCGTTCCTTTCCTTCTGTGTGCCCGTACAGCAGTTTACGACCACATATGGGGTGTTTCTGTAAACTGCAGAATCAGAGTAATAAATGTTGAGTTTTGCTTGGCTGTTAACCCTTGCTTTGTTACTGGAAAAAAAATATTAAAATGGAAAATCTTCCAAAAAAGTGAAATTTTGAAATTTTATCTTCATTTTCCATTAAATCTTATGGAACGCCTAAAGGGTTAACGACATTTGTAAAATCAGTTTTGAATACCTTGAGGGGTTTAGTTTCTAGAATTGGGTCATTTTTGGGTGGTTTCTATTATGTGAGCCTCACAAAGTGACTTCAGACCTGAACTGGTCCTTAAAAAGTGGGTTTTTAAAAATTTCAGAAAAATTTCAAGATTTGCTTTCTAAACTTTTAAGCCTTGTAACGTCCCCAAAAAATAAAATGTCATTCCCAAAATGATCTAAACATGAATTAGACATATGGGGAATGTAAAGTAATAACTATTTTTGTAGGTATTACTATGTATTATAGAAGTAGAGAAATTGAAACTTGGAAATTTTCTAATTTTTCCCAATTTTTGTTAAATTTGGTATTTGTTTATAAATAAAAATACATTTTTTTGATTCCATTTTACCAGTGTCATGAAGTACAATATGTGTCGAAAAAACAATCTCAGAATGGCTTGGATAAGTCAAAGCGTTTTAAAGTTATCACCACATAATGTGACACTGGTCAGATTTGCAAAAAATGGCATGGTCCTTAAAGGGATTCTGTCATCAGAAATGAGCCCTATAAGCTAAACATATGGCGATGTCCCTTGTAAAATACTGAATCCTAAAGTGAGTTTATCAAATGCCCCTGTGGCTCTATATTAATAAAAAAAGCGGTTTATATCACCTGTCAATCACTTCAAAATGTGTCCAAGGGGACGTCTCATGGTGAAAGGTGCCCGGCTGCAGCCATCTCGTTTAGGTGCCCAGCGCCGCCTTCTGAACTGAAATCGCCGCCCTCCCTTTCATTCGATCCGCCTACCTCAGGTGACTAACCTTCCTTGTGCCCAGCCGTGTCCAGCCACGCCCACCTGTGAAGGAGCCCAGCACCGCCTATGTCTCCTCCTTTCATCAACGATAGATAGCCGTAATCTCGCGATGCGCGAGCTCACACATGCGCAGTGCCGGTATAGTGTTCCTTCCCTGTGCTGGCATCAGCCTCAGGGAAAGAACTGCGCATGCGCGAGCTCACGGCTATCTATCGTTGATGAAAGGAGGAGACATAGCCGCTTTTTTATGAATATAGAGCCACAGGGGCATTTGATGAACTCACTTTAGGATTCAGTGTTTTACAAGGGACATCGCCATATGTTTAGCTTATAGGGCTCATTTCTGATGACAGAATCCCTTTAAGGTGCAAATGAGCCCGGCCTTAAGGGGTTAAACGTGTATTTCACAGGTAAATTACTAACTTAGACATTGAAAAAGGAGGTCCCATAGTTTTCCTTGATTCCTTGGCCTTGTCATGCCATGTCAGTACCTTCATCGAATTTGAGGCAACTCTTACAATTCTCATTTTATATATATGTATTTATATATATATATATATATATATATATATTTTGTTTTACTATATATATATATATATATATATATATATATATATATACTTTTATTTATATTGGGAATTTATTCATTCAGTTATACCCGTGCCTTAGAGAGAATTTCAGTCAACTTTACCAACCATAGACACATGCAGAGCTGACTTCCTAGGAAACCTATTTGCCTACTATTATGTCTTTTTACATTTAAAAAACGTATCACTCCAAAATTCCCAGTGGTATGTAGTGTTAAGAAGGTACATTTGTTACCACGTGTAACTGCCTTGAACTCCTTTGAGTCTACAGAACATTAGGTATGTCTTACTCAAGTTACATTGACTATTTTCACCTAAAATTGCTTCAGATTTCTCTGGGTTAATGCTCATACACACGGCCATATTATCAGTGGCGTTGCTAGGGCTGGTGTCACCCGGTGCGGTAGAAAATGGTGTCATTACCCCGTGCCCCCCCTCCCCGAAGCAATAATTTTTTAGCTATATATGGGGGCTATGGTGGTGCTACTGCCATAGGGGGCATCCGTTAGCTCAGCAGACCCCCCCTAGCAGTCAGAGCCTGGTCTCGGGAGGGGCACTTCCAGATTATTTTCTGTCCGCCGCCACAAAACAATGGTGCTTATAGAACAGACTACACAGTGTAGCGGTATACTATATATTGTGTGGCACAGTGTAGAGGTATACTGTATATTGTGTGGCACAGTGTAGAGATATACTGTATATTGTGTGGCACAGTGTAGAGGTATACTGTATATTGTGTGGCACAGTGTAGAGGTATACTGTATATTGTGCGGCACAGTGTAGAGGTATACTGTACATTGTGTGGCACAGTGTAGAGATATACTGTATATTGTGTGGCACAGTGTAGAGGTATACTGTATATTGTGTGGCACAGTGTAGAGGTATACTGTATATTGTGCGGCACAGTGTAGAGGTATACCACTCTCTGTTGGATCCAGCTCCACTCAGGTTGCCTGTCCTTAGGTCACTCAGAGACAGACAGATGTCTATACTGCGGCCCTGATATGTCACTTGACCGGTAGGAAACAAGCCATACCCTGCACTATTCACTAGACTCATGGACTCAGCCTCCGGATGCAATGCCACAACACATCAGTGCCCCTCACTGTTCAGTGAGACTGACTCTCCTAGCAATCATGGTGTCTGGGGTCTGAAACACCTGTAACTACCTTAATCATACCACTAAAGGGGCCCACTCTACTGACTTTCCATACTAGAAAGCAGCAGGGTATTGTCAGCTCCCAGTAAGCTCTGCTGCAACTACCTCATCCCGCAAAAGGAAAGTTGTGTTAGCACCCAATGTAGCATATATAGTAGTACTTATTTACTTTATTTACAGTCAGGTCCATAAATATTGGGACATCGACACAATTCTAACATTTTTGGCTCTATACACCATCACAATGGATTTGATGGATTTGAAATGAAACGAACAAGATGTGCTTTAACTGCAGACTGTCAGCTTTAATTTGAGGGTATTTACATCCAAATCAGGTGAACGGTGGAGGAATTACAAAAGTTTGCATATGTGCCTCCCACTTGTTAAGGGACCAAAAGTCAGAATAATAATCATAAATCCAACTTTCACTTTTTAATACTTGGTTGCAAATCATTTGCAGTCAATTACAGATTGAAGTCTGGAACGCATAGACATCACCAGACGCTGGGTTTCATCCCTGGTGATGCTCTGCCAGGCCTCTTCTGCAACGGTCTTCAGTTCCTGCTTATTCTTGGGGCATTTTCCCTTCAGTTTTGTCTTCAGCAAGTGAAATGCATGCTCAATCGGATTCAGGTCCAGTGATTGACTCGGCCATTGCATAACATTCCACTTCTTTCCCTTAAAAAACTCTTTGGTTGCTTTTGCAGTATGCTTTGGGTCATTGTCCATCTGCACTGTGAAGTGCCGTCCAATGAGTTCTGAAGCATTTGGCTGAATCTGAGCAGATAATATTGCCGAAACACTTCAGAATTCATCCTGCTGCTTTTGTCAGCAGTCACATCATCAATAAATACAAGGGAACCAGTTGCATTGGCAGCCATACATGCCCACGCCATGACACTACCACCACCATGCTTCACTGATGAGGTGGTATGCTTAGGATCATGAGCAGTTCCTTTCCTTCTCCATACTCTTCTCTTCCCATCACTCTGGTACAAGTTGATCTTGGTCTTATCTGTCCATAGGATGTTGTTCCAGAACTGTGAAGGCTTTTTTAGATGTCGTTTGGCAAACTCTAATCTGGCCTTCCTGTTTTTGAGGCTCACCAATGGTTTACATCTTGTGAACCCTCTGTATTCACTCTGGTGAAGCTTCTGGTGATGGCTTGCTTCACTGATAGTGACAGCTCTTTGGATCTCATCTTGAGAGTTGACAGCAACAGATTCCAAATGTAAATAGCACACTTGAAATTAACTCTGGACCTTTTATCTGCTCATTGTAATTGGGATAATGAGGAAATAACACACACCTGGCCATGGAACAGCTGAGAAGCCAATTGTCCTATTACTTTTGGTCCCTTATTAAGTGGGAGGCACATATATAAACTGTTGTAATTCCTATACCGTTCACCTGATTTGGATGTAAATACCCTCAAATTAAAGCTGACAGTCTGCAGTTAAAGCTCATCTTGTTCTTTTTATTTCAAATCCATTGTGGTAGTGTATAGAGCCAAAAATGTTAGAATTGTGTCGATGTCCCAATATTTATGGACCTGGATGTACATATTAATTCTGCATTCAGAAGACTCTGTATATGAAGCCAATCATAGCTATATTAACAGTGCAATTCTTCCATGATAGCAGTGAATGGATGAATTAGGGCAGTGATGGGCGCTGTGGTACTCCTTCTCTCTGTCCTTCTAAAATCTCTCTGAAGGACCTTATGCAATTGAGGTTTTTGGTATAGGTTCTATAATACCCAGGCTAAAGAGTTCAGAATTAAGATACAGCTGGCCAGGGTGTGCTGGTAATATTTCCTCTCACAGCAGTAATATCTTTAGCAGCCTTGCAAGCACTGTACCTTGCTGACTGACTCCAACGTACAGCCTTGGAGATTCTGGACCTTCTAATCTTCCTTCTCTTTCTCTCTCTGGAGCACTTTGGATAGCTGTTACTGTCTCAGAGATGATGTTTCTCTAGGACTCAGGCCTAGCTCTGAGAGTCTCACACAACATAGGTCTTATATGTTCCTCAGGCAGAACTAGACTCAGGTTCATCTCCTAGTATCCTAAAGAGGCATGGTCAAGGTTGTTAACCCCTACCTATCCATACAATACAATACTATTGAGCAAAAAAATACAGTAAATTCTTTGCAAGAACCGTATCCTGAGGTATTGCATATGCAGATGTTCATATAGGCCCAACTGCATGTCTAAGTTTGAATGCAAAGTCAATATTTTAAACACATAGCCAGCTCAGTGTCTGTTATTTTCTCCATGAAAGTCGATAGAGCCTGTCAAATGCACATAGGAGAAAATATCTTAATAAATAATTGTCCCTATCCCTGGCAACACTCTACTTTGGTTTTGCCAGTATTGTTGTCTCAGTACTCCAGTTGTGGGTAGCACCACTTTGGATTACTGACTTCATCAATCTCTGTGGTAGGGAACATTGAGAATATTTGCACAGAATCCATTGAAGCTAAACTCTTTGATTAGCTTCAATGAGTTTTTATGAGCTGTCAGGAGTTTAGAGATAAAGGCTACACATGGGGCCTTCAAAGCAGTTCTCTGACAGAAATCAGAAAGCCTACTAGTTTGCAAATGCACTTAAAGTGAAAGCTGTATCAGAAAAACTACAGACTTTTTTTTTTTAATAAAGGCTAATTAAAAAAATAATTTTTAGGCTAAATAAGTAAAATGCAATAATAAAAAAAAATACACCCCAAATATCCATAGCTTTTAAAGCAGTTAAAAGGGAACTTAAGATTAAAAAATATTTAATAAGTAAGAGTTTTACTTTTGATATACAGTGCCTTGCAAAAGTATTCACCCCCTTGACTTTTTTCATATTTTATTACATTACAGCCTTAAGTTCATTGTTTTGTTAATCTGAATTTTATGTGATGGATTAGAACACAATAGTCTAAGTTTGTGAAGCGAAATTAGAAAAATATATAAATAAAACTATTGTCTAGAAATAGAAAACATAAAATTGGCATGTGCGTATGTATTCAACCCTTTCTTAGGAAGCCCATAAAAAGCTCTGGTGCAACCAATTACCTTCAGAAGTCACATAATTAGGGAACTGATGTCCACCTGTGTGCAATCTAAGTGTTACATGATCTGTCATTACATATACACATCTTTTTTGAAATGCCCCAGATGCAGCAACACCTAAGAGGTATCACTAACCAAACACTGCCATGAAGACCAAGGAACTCTTCAAACCAGTAAGGGACAATGTTGTTGAGAAGTACAAGTCAAGCTTAGGTTATGAAAAAATATCCAAATCTTTGATGATCCCCAGGAGCACCATCAAATCTATCATAACCAAATGGAAAGAACATGGCACAACAGCAAACCTGCCAAGAGACGGCCGCCCACCAAAACTCATGGATCGGGCAAGGAGGGCATTAATCCGAGAGGCAGCACAGAGACCTAAGGTAACCCTGGAGGAGCTGCAGAGTTCCACAGCAGAGACTGGAGTATCTGTACATAGGACGACAATAAACCGTTCGCTCCATAGAGTTGGGCTTTATGGCAGAGTGGCCAGAAGAAAGACATTACTTTCAGCAAAAAACAAAAAGCCACGTTGTGAGTTTTTCGAAAAGGCATGTGGGAGACTGTATGTATGGAGGAAGGTGCTGTGGTCTGATGAGACTAAAATTGAACTTTTCGGCCATCAAAGAAAACGCTATGTCTGGCGCAAACGCAACACATCACATCACTCAAAGAACACCATCACCACAGTGAAACATGGTGGTGGCAGCATCATGCTGTGGGGATGTTTTTCAGCAGCCGGGACTGGGAAACTGGTCAGAGTTGAGGGAAAGATGGATGGTGTAAATAATATAACAAAAACAAAGAAGGATGGTGCTAAATACAAGGATATTCTTGAGCAAAACCTGTACCACTCTGTGCGTGATTTGATGTTAAGACGGAAGTTCACCTTCCAGCAGGACAATGACCCCAAACACACTGCTAAAGCAACACTTGAGTAATTTAAGGGGAAACATGTAAATGTGTTGGAATGGCCTAGTCAAAGCCAAGATTTTCCAATAGAAAATCTGTGGTCAGACTTAAAGATTGCTGTTCACACGCGCAAACCATCCAATTGGAAGAAGCTGAATCAGTTTTACAAGGAGGAATGGGCAAAAATCCCAGTGGTAAGATGCAGCAAGCTTATAGAGACTTATCCAAAGCGACTTGTAGCTGTGATTGCTGCAAAAGGTGGCTCTACAAAGTATTGACGTTAGGGGGGTGAATAGTTATGCACATTGACTTTATCTGTTATTTTATACTATTTGTTGTTTGCTTCACAATAAAAAAAAAAAAAAACATCTTCAAAGTTGTGGGCATGTTCTGTAAATTACATGATGCAAATCCTCAAACAATCCATGTTAATCCCAGGTTGTGAGGCACCAAAATAGGAAAAAAGTCAAGGGGAGTGAATACTTTTGCAAGGCACTGTAGGTCATTAATATCAAAATCTCTGAAAATCTCCTTAAGAATGCATCTCATGAACAAGTTTTGTCCTGTGTCTAGGACAAAAATTGTCCATTCCTTTATTCATCAGTAGTTAAATATTGATGACCTATCCTGCCTAGAGTTGTACCCCTGCCAATCAGTTGTTGGAAGGGGTCACAGACCTTGGGTAAGTACTTCTGCCTCTTCCTTGGCCTGTGCCATCACTTCTATCGGTTACATGGCCTTTCAGCAGCTTAGTCCTATTGAATTGCAAGGCCAAGCACAACCACTATACAATGTACGGTGCTGTGCTTGGTATACTATAAAGAAGTCACAGTGCTTGTGTGAAAACAGCTGATCGTCAGGGATGCTGGAAGTCAAATCTCCACCTATCTGAAATGAATGACCTTTCCTGGAAACCCCGGATTTTTATATTCATGGCCTATCCAGAGAATAGGTCATCAATATCAGATCGATGTTGGTTGGACTACCAGCACACCCGCTGATCAGCTGTATAAAGAGGCTGTAGCAGTCCATGAGGGTCTCTTCCTAGGCTATGTGATGTCATGTTCATCGTTCATGGGGCCTAAGCGCAGCTCACTCCCATTCAAGTAAATGAGATTGAGCTGCAAAACCAAGCACATACAATGGACAGCAATGCGTTTGGTAATCTGTAAGGAGGCTGCAGTGCACACCAGATCTCCGGTAAGGGATACAGCATTCCCAAACAGCTGATCTACGGGATTGCCGGGAGTTTTACCGCTGCCAATCTCATATTGATGACCTTTCCAGAGGGTAGGCCAATATCAAAATCCCAGAAAACCCCTTAAAGTCTTCACCTTAAAGCAGAATTGTCTATGAGCGTAGGTCACAGCAGGTGTAAACATGCTTGGCACAAATTTACACTGCTTTTATCTGTTTTACTGTTTTATTATGGCCTGTTAGCTTGCACTTTGTCACTATTGTGTCTACTATAAATCAATGGCTTTATTATTAATTTATTAACTCTTGATATATTATCTTAGTTTTCCCATAGCTCTGCTCTAGGACATAGCACTGTGTTACTTTTTACTCAGTTATTATGATGCACAATAACCAAATAAACTCTGTTGCATGTGTATGCTTTTATTCCTATTCTAAAACATGGTAGATGCCCACTAGATGGCAGTGTTGCACTAGAAGTATAGACATTTCTTGCCTGCACTGAACAGCTCCTGCAGTAGATATATTGAGGCATTCAATAAATAAAGTCAGCCTTTTTTGTATACACATGATAATCAATACTCTCAACGGTACAACCAATGTTACTGATTTTTTTCTTCTTCAACTCTGCATAATCTGGAAATTCAGCAAGTTGAATATGCAGGTGGCCTAGACAAAGTCACAAAGGACAAAACAATGTGATACTAATCTAGTTATGGTATGTACAACAAACATTTGTCATGTTCCCCATCTAACTGCACTACAAGTACTGGACAACATCTTTCTGATGTTTTGTGTTTCTACTCATTTTGAAATGACTTGTGTAAATGTATAAGAATAGCAAATAATATATACTGTGAAGCATTTACTGACAATAAATGCTTAAAATGGATCCAAGCGATCCTTTTGGATTTCATTGACCAATGGGAACATCTTAATAGACACAATCAATTCAATAACTTACGAATATTGATTTTCCTAGCATAGATTAGACGGCAGTAAAATATGGCTATTGATTATTTCACGCTGTAGTTTTAGATTAGTATTTGGAGATTACTGTTTCGTCTGGATACAAAGTCCCACACAAAACAAGGAGTCATTTTCCCAGTGTAGCATCTTATTACAAAGCCTGGGCTTCCTCGTGGGCTTGACACTAATTCCGGATGAATGGGAATTGTTTCAGATGATTTACACACTCGCCTTGCTGTGGGAGGCTGATCTCTATTTGTGAGACCGAGGGCCAGTTTACATGATTGAGTATTGATGTGTATTATATATTGCAAGGGTTATATACATTGCGTGAAAATCCAGTAATTACTAGACGTTGGGCTAAAGACCCAGCTTACACATTTCTGCCTGAATTGATTACATCAAGCTTGAAACAGAATATTCGTCCAGGTGCCTTGTAATACAAGTTCAAAGAAAGGCAACATTGGACTTGACCTTTGTAGACGGCTAATCCTAGTGCTTCTAATAGCATGCCATGCCATGCCACGTACGGGCACGTGTCATTTCTAAGGCATGTTTATGTGTAGAATCACTGTATATACACTAGTATAAAATACATCAGATGCTGTAGTTTGGCAACCTGATCTCCAGAATGTTCTCTATGAATTCTCTTCGGAATACTCAGCAGTTGGTATCACTCCCATCATTCCCAATCAAATTTCTCTATACCAGGCATTCAAGGGACAAGGCTATCAGTATTGTGATGTGTATCCAGAAGAAGCCCACACAAGCACAGGGAGAACATACAAGCTCCATGCACATGTTACATGCCTACTTCATCCAGTCGTGCCTTTATAGTTTCTCTCCTTTCATGATCCACTGCTGATTTTGGCTTTCAAAACGGCATCAGGAAACCTGACCGTGTGTCCCCCCCCCTAGAATGGGATTTCAATGAGGACTTACCTAATTACACCTTTTGTTAACATAAAAATAATTGCTGTCAGCAGCACATCTCCCCATGTAAACAGGATATCGGATGCTGAAAATACGCAACTTGTACTAATACTAATGATTGTCTGTGTCCCATAGAGCTTGCTTTGACCTGGGTAAAACCCCCTTTAAATAAGGGCCAGTTGATGTTGAACGTATTCTCCCTGCACTTGTGTGCCATATAACTGGAATGTGTCTATAGACTGAATTGACACACCAAGGTGAAGATTTATCAAAACTGGTTTAAAGGAAAAATGGCTTAGTTGCCCATAGCAAGCAATCAGTTTCCACCTTTCATTTTCCAAAGGAGATATGAAAAGTGGAATCTGATTGGTTGCAAGCTGCGGTTTTCTTTCCGTCATGAGATGCGGAGCAAGATGGATCCGTCCCCATTGTCTTGCATTGTGGGTCATGACGGATCAGTCTTGCTCCGCATACTATGACGGAAAGAGGACCGCAGCTTGCTTCATTTTTCTCACCGGTATAAGAACGCACGCCAAATGGAACGGACACAATAGAAAATGGATCCGTTCCCCATTTTCTATGTTAAAGATAATACAACCAGATCCGTTCATTTTGGATGCAGATGGTTGTATTATCAGTAACGGAAGATTGGTGATAAATCTTGTGTATTTGCCTTGAATAGAATGTTGTTTATAGAAGATTTATCAAAACTGGTGTAAAGGAAATTGGCTTAGTTGTCCATAGTAACCAATGAAATTCCACCTTTCATTTTCCAATGGAGCTCTGTAAAATGAAATCTGATCGGGCAACACTTTTCCTTTACATTATTTTTGATAAACTTCTCCCACTGTATTTATAAATGTTGGAGGAAAAAGGATGTGACTACTGTGACCTTTTATGTGACTTCATGTCCTGTGGATTTTCTTTTTCTTTTAGCAACCCCATTGAAGTCTATGGGAAAAAGCACTTTACATAAGGTACACAATAGCGCAAACAATTGACAATTTTGATATTCGCACGGCAAATACATTTTCGCTCATATAAAATACATAATGGGGGTCATTTACTATTAGTGCTATTCCAGTTTTGGGGGTTTATGATCTGTTCTAGAAGAACGTTGACAGTCATTACTGCAATACCAGTTATTAGTAAGGTCTATGATTTATTGTCTTTTACTTGACGTTTTTGTGAGCCAGAATCAGGAGTAGAGGCTACTCAGAGATAAGGTATAATGAAAAGATATTCTCCTGTTCTGTGTTTATGACCCGCACCTGGTTTCGGCTCCCAATAACTGATGGAAATAACTGAAGTGTGAACAAGGCCTAATTAAGTGAATTTGCCTATCATTCTGCACTTAATACCCCATGATGACAAAGTAAAAACAGAATGTTAGAAATCTTTGGCAATTTATTGAAAAGCAAAAACTAAAATATTGCATTGAAATTTCACCCTGTACTGGCAGCGATTATAGCCTCCAGTCTTCTTGAGTGTGATGCCACAAGGTCACTAGGACACTAGAACAGGAGCCCATGTTCCAGCTTTGAATGGAGCAAAAAAAAAAAAAAACACATGCATGCTGCCACCCCATGCAACTGGGAGATAGCCAAGTACAAGTGCTCAGCTATCTATGGCAGCCCCATATTGCTGAAGCTCCATTCAAATGGGGGAACAAAGGCCCTCTTCTAGTGATCCGTGGGGGGCCCAGTGGTCAGACCCCTGCCAATTAGACTCTTATCTCCTATAATATGGAAAAATGTACACGAGATGAGATCCCCTAATATGATGTGAAGGGGGACTTTGCACAAGTCAGTGCAGGGGTACTGAATCCCATTAGCACAGATATGAAGGAACTATAAATTACAAGCAGCTTAGGCTACTTTCACACTCGCGTTTGGTGCGAATCCGTCATGGATTTGTACAAACGCTTCCGTTCAGATAATACAACTGCCTGCATCCGTTCAGAACGGATCCGTTTGTATTATCTTTAACATAGCCAAGACGTGCCAGATTGTGTCAGTGAAAACAGATCTGTCCCCACTGACTTACATTGTGTGTCAGGACGGATCCGTTTGGCTCAGTTTTGTCAGACGGACACCTAAACGCTGCAGGCAACGTTTTGGTGTCCGCCTGCAAAGGGGAATGGAGAACTGAACTGACGCAAACTGATGCATTCTGATCGGATCCTTCTCCATTCAGAATGCATTAGGGCAAAACTGATCCGTTTTGGACCGCTTGTGAGAGCCCTGAATGGATCTAACAAACGGAAACCAAAACGCCAGTGTGAAAGTAGCTAACTATAACATAAAACAGATTATTATTAGGTAATTGCCATTTACATTTCCTGTGTCAAATTGTCTCCAACAAATAGGGGCATTGAGACGTCGAAACCAATAAAAAATTTTACCAACTCTTTAAAACTTCATTGGTTGTAAATTTTATAACTTCCAGGCAAAGGTCCTTTAAACTGTGCGACTTTGGAAAATGTTTTGTTATGATTATTTTCTCCAAGGTACCTGCTAAAAAATAACCATAGTCATTAGCAAATGATTACAATGAATAATTATGCTAGATGAACCAGGAATTAATTTATAATTAGAGGATAGGAAAAAATGTCTAATGAATATGTTTCCCAAAATTCTTTGATGTAAAAATAATTAGTTTGGTCCGGCTTCTACATCAAGAACGGTTTTAAAATTATGCAGGCACTTGAAATATTCATATTTGGAGAAGACCTTTAATGGTCATTAGGCAGTAACGCACATGCAGTGTGATATTCAATTTAGACTCAAATTATTTCATGTTTTGTGTCCTTTTTATTTATTAATGTCACAAAATGATATATTAATATATTAATGATGTTTGTGCCAAGCATGTTTCATTTATCGCTGCAGGACTTTTATGAAAATAGCACACTCCGCCTTGGCATATTCGTTTTACCACTTTACATTTAGTTAATTGTTTTTTTTTAAAGAAAAAAAAGGAATAAAAGTAAAAAACAAATAACATTACTATTGGAACAAAGTGACAGTAATTGTAAAATATGTAGAAATAAATACAAGCTACAGTCACTATGACAACTTTTTTGGTTCGTTCTGTCTCTGGCTGCAATGCATATGATGAAAAATAAAGAAATATGGATTTGTCCCAAGCATCCCGTTAGACTTAGATTAGTCTAACGTCTATTTCTATAGTTCAGAACAGGTAAGATAAGTTCTGTCCCTTTTGCTAAGCCATGCCTCCTTAGGGCTCATGCACACGAGCCCTATTTTTTTTTATCCTTTTCCGTTCCATTTTTTACAGGTCTGTATGCAGAACCATTCACTTCAATGGGGCTTAAAAAAAAATAGAAATTACTCCATGTGCATTCCATGTCCGTATGTCAGCATTTCCGTTTTTTTTTGCAAAAAAAAAAAATAGAACATGTTCTATTCTTGTCCGTTTTGCGGACGAGGAGAGGCATGGTTACAATAGATCTGCAAAAAATGGATGCAACACAGACATCCTACAGATGTCATCCTTTTTTTTTCCGGATCCGTATTTTGCAGACCGCAAATCGTATGCATGAGCCCTTAGCCAGTCTCCAGACAAAATGGAGGGGAATGGAAGGAGATGGAGACTCAGGGGGGCATTTCTTTTGCGACATTATCAACACAACCTCAGCTTTAGTACTGAGTTCAAGAAATCTACATTTAGAACTGCAATCCGGGATTAGACCTGTGTTAGTTCTGAGTTAAGAACTGCGACTGTGAAATAATGATACAATGTTGGCGCATGCCATGCCAGCTAGCTGCCTGTCAGTGGCCCCGCTAATAGCAGTCCATAACATACAATTGTTAAGGACTGCAGATCAGAGCCTGTACTGTCCCCTGAGTCTGTTCCCCCCAACGCTGCCATACCCCCTGTGCCCTGTTCCCCCCAACGCTGCCATACCCCATTCCCCTGATTCTGCTGTTCCCCCTGTGCCCCATTCCCCTGATGCTGCCACACTCCCTGTACCCTGTTCCCCCAATGCTGCCATGCCCCGTTGCCCCTAAGGGTGGATTACATAGGTCTGAGGTTCCAGAGGCTGGGGGTCGCTCTTTTCAGGGCGGGTGCTCCCATTGCACCCATTTAGGTATTCCCCATCAACAGACTAGGGTCTGTGAGGGATAGTGTACCTAGGCACTGTGCTATATTGCTAAAATGTGGTGCTCACACCACCACTGAGACTTGACTTCATTTGACCCCTTCAGCCTCACCAAACGGTACCTGAGCTGACCCTGCATTATATATTATACTTCTTTGAGCACCTTTTTTCATCTTATTTTATCTGTAAAACAAAGTAAAAGCTAAGTTTTATATTTCCTAAAAGAGTTCCCAGCTTACCAGTATTAGTTTGAATCTTACTCTCTGGGTAGACCAGACACAGAGACTGGGTGTCAGAATACATATAGTAGTTTTTCCAAATGTTCTGTAAATTTTAGATTTTTTTATAATATAAAGGTAAAACATATTGACCCAAATTTCCCCCTAACATCAAGTGCGAGATGTACAAGAAAACATTGTCAGAATGGCTTCAGTGATGGCTAACCTCCGGCACTCCAGCTGTGGTGAAACTACGGCTTGGCCCTGAAGGGGATAATGATCTACGTTACTCTGAACGCATGGACTACAATTAGGTCTATAAATAGGATTTGGATGTAGACCATCATGCAACGCATATGCGCCTGGTTGTATATAAGGTGTATAGGTAGACTTAGAAACTGGATCTATAGGGTGGACCATTTATATGGATACACCTTAATAAAATGGGAATGGTTGGTGATATTAACTTCCTGTTTGTGGCACATTAGTATATGTGAGGGGGGAAACTTTTCAAGATGGGTGGTGACCATGGCGGCCATTTTGAAGTCGGCCATTTTGAATCCAACTTTTGTTTTTTCAATAGGAAGAGGGTCATTTGACACATCAAACTTATTGGGAATTTCACAAGAAAAACAATGGTGTGCTTGGTTTTAACGTAACTTTATTCTTTCATGAGTTATTTACAAGTTTCTGACCACTTACAAAATGTGTTCAATGTGCTGCCCATTGTGTTGGATTGTCAATGCAACCCTCTTCTCCCACTCTTCACACACTGATAGCAACACCGCAGGAGAAATGCTAGAACAGGCTTCCAGTATCCGTAGTTTCAGGTGCTGCACATCTCGTATCTTCACAGCATAGACGATTGCCTTCAGATGATACGAGATGTGCAGCACCTGAAACTACGGATACTGGAAGCCTGTGCTAGCATTTCTCCTGCGGTGTTGCTATCAGTGTGTGAAGAGTGGGAGAAAAGGGTTGCATTGACAATCCAACACAATGGGCAGCACATTGAACACATTTTGTAAGTGGTCAGAAACTTGTAAATAACTCATGAAAGAATAAAGTTACGTTAAAACCAAGCACACCATTGTTTTTCTTGTGAAATTCCCAATAAGTTTGATGTGTCAAATGACCCTCTTCCTATTGAAAAAACAAAAGTTGGATTCAAAATGGCCGACTTCAAAATGGCCGCCATGGTCACCACCCATCTTGAAAAGTTTCCCCCCTCACATATACTAATGTGCCACAAACAGGAAATTAATATCACCAACCATTCCCATTTTATTAAGGTGTATCCATATAAATGGCCCACCCTGTACATCAGTTGCTAGCACATACAGTATAAGCCGGATTTATGAATGCGCCAATCCTGGTGGTAAATCAGAAGTATATTTAGACTTAGAACACTGGTCTAAAACACTTCTAAAAAGTACCTCTCTTATAAATTACTTCCTAAGTTTTTTGCTACAGTGTTTATTTTAGGAGTTTGCAAAAAAGTTTTGAAAGAAATGGAATATTATCATTTTTTATTTCATTTTCCTTTAAGGGAAATGTTCCAAAAATAGGCTAAAAGCCTAATACATCTCCCCAGATAATTAAAACTTAACTTTTATTAGATTACTAACATAAATAAAAACATATATATATATATACATATATATATATAAATATATATAAAGATAAAGCCCCACAGTGAATATTAAAACTATCAGTTCACCACTAGATTTTGTTTCTGATGCTGTATTGGAGAGATGGGGCCGATAGCTAGATCTATACTGACATGTATATACAGCAAACCTAGGCACAAAGGGCGTGAGACTCTAAAACCTAACCTTTAATATATATGAGATAAAATTTCCATATATATGGAAAGTACAATAGACCCAAGCAATATAATAATCAATATATAAAGAAAAAAATAAGGAAAACAATACACAATTGGTAAATACAGAGGTAAGACGTAGCAGAGGTAGTTGGGGAGGATCTTACCCTAATTGGACTCTGACTACCCCTGAACACAGGGAAGCAACCTGATGGTGGACGCACCCTGTACTGGAACCTACCCCTGGTCGGACCCTATTAAACCCTATGGAATCCTGATGTGTTTCCCCCAGCTGGGTGAAACTTAGATCGGGTATGAGTAAGAGTAAAGAATGATAAAGATAATTACAAGACAATACTGATATTAACTGCTGCTGACTATAGCCCAATAGTCCAACAGTGTATGCTAATCACCAAGACATACTACCAACCAATAGACACCATATATATGCAGCTATCACACACAGATACTGTCCAACTGGTAAATAATAATGCTCAGTGTAAATTATATGGTAATCATAAATCACATAAATGGCATTAATCAAGTGGTCAAATACCCTATATTAAAAACAGCAGTCAATGCATAGGACCCATAGATGGTATTATAGAGTTCCAAACGGTCCACTCACGTGTCACCTTGGTGGCAGGGCACAACAATTACACGATTTCTGGTCAGATAAAGAATACTGCAGCAGACAATGCCCTTTGTGCCTAGTTTTTTTGTTGATAAGCATGATTCTGGTTATCTGAATGTAATTGTATTTTGGTGAAATTGTATGTGTATACAGCCTCTGATGACACTGACACTACAATGGCATATTGGAGTGCAAATAATTATTGTGCAGCTCTGTGGTATTAGATTATACCTATTCTGCCCCTCACATTGGTCAGATGGCCTATTACACACACAGATCATTTGTTATACACACCAACTATTGGTCTGATTGGACAGATATTGGTCAGATAATCTGTTGGTGTCACAGTAGGTAAGATAAGGGAAGGAAGCAGAACACGACAAGGCAAACAAAACAACTGACTAGGCCCCAAATGCTAGGAAACAAAGGGGTCACAACCTAGCAATCCCTAGAATACTTTCCCTAAGCTGCTATGCCCATGTGCATATCTCGATGGTAGATATGCACATGCCCACGTACCTAAGACTATAACACACTGAACCAAACCCTCAGCTGTAGGGAAGAGGGAAAGAGTCACCCAGCTCCTTCAACAACTGAAGGAGCTAGCGTCACCCTAGAGGCCTAGTAAAAACAGGCACAGAAGGAAAAAGGGAAAAGGACTTATCTAGAGATGTGTTGGAGCAGACGATCCACCAAACTTCCAGAGCTCACACAAGGCAGAACTATAACCCACAAAGGCTATAGGGAGAGGGAGGTATAAATAGCCTCACCAATTACCTAAAGAACAACACCTGGCAGGAGGTGGGATTCAGTTCAAACCCACAACAAAACAAACTGTCAGATCGAGTCACGTGCAGCAACTCTGACAGATCTCCTCAGAACACCCACAGGGCAGGGCATGACAGTTGGCTGTAATACAGCTTGAGGTGAACTGATAGTTTTAATATTCACTGTGGGGCTTTATATATTTTTATTTTATTTATGTTAGTAATCTAATAAAAGTTACGTTTTAATTATCTGGGGAAATACAAGTAAAGGGATGTATTAGTCTATTCTAGCCTATTCGTGGAATATTTTATGAATAGACACTTCCTGGTTTTCCCAGTTATGGGGATTTTGTGTTAGTTTCCTTTAAGGGAAAAAAAACCTTTATCATACTGGAAACCCCGGTGTTAATGTGATTTCCAATCTCCAGCTCTCTCTCTGTGGGGACGTTTAAATGTAAGTACATTAGGGCACATGGCGCCGATCATGTTGATCATCTTAAGAGCTGCAAGGAAGACAAGCTCGGGTTATGAATCCTTTTAAGAAGGTTTTTACTTCAAAGATTTTAAATAAAGTGAAAGGGTGGTAAGTTCTGGGATCCTGTGACTACATACCTGTCTAAGATGACTAAGGCTGTGAGTACAAAAGAGATAGCAGACTGTTGTTATTCCCCGTTGTCAGAGATAGCTCATAATACGCACCGAAAAAAAAGTCTCTTAGTGGGAAGGGAACTGTTCAAAGTAATAAAATGAAGATAAGGTGATGAGAAATGTACTGTTAGAGACATATGATACTTAAGCAAAGGATTACAGACTTCAATATCTAGATGCAGTAGCTCCTTCGAGAAATTAATGATAGATTTCTAAGCCATAAAAGGGATGCTGATAAATTGACGATGGTAACAAAATTGCTGGAAGTTATAATTCAGTACAGCATCAGGTGTTCAGACTTGGCTTTTGCAATAAAAAAGAATGCGGAACATTCATTGCTCTCCAGTGTTCACAAACATACATTAAACAACACAACGACATGCACTCAGCGCTCATATTTTTATTAAAAGGCAAAAAGAAAACAATCTTGCTGGTGCATTGATGTTGATTAAATTATATCATGCTACTATTGTTTACCACAGGAATGACGCTAGTATTTCGGATTTAAAGAGGACCTGCCACCTCTCCTGAATAACAACTATGGACCCATGGAACATCTTTTCTTACAACTTTGTTATGCCATTCCTTTATTATTTGTATTAGAAGTTATGAATCAATTGCAAGCAGTTTGCAGTGAAGATCCAGATGGGAGTTACCAGTTAGTTGTGTGTTCCTGCACAGTCTGACACTGGCAGCACTGATTGGATAGTGTTATGCCTCATTCACACATCAGTGTTCGGTCAGTGATTTCCATAAGTGATTTTGAGCTAAAACTAGCTGCGGCTCTAAAAGCAAAACAGGTGCAGATGTTTCCCTTATACCTTATGTCTGTGGAGGATCAAGTCCTGGTTTTGGCTCACAATCACCAACGGAAATCACTGACCAAAACACTGATGTGTGAATGAAGCCTGTGAGTGGACATGCCCCCAACTAGTAAAAAGCAAACATTATCTTAACTGAAAATGACTACTGCCTGCCAATCAATGGCCTCAACGGTGACATGTTTAGGCTCAGCACGTGACTGCTGCCTCACCTGGGGCTACTGATTGGCTGGCAGCTTTGACATGCATGTAGATGGCATGTCACACTTCCAGTCTAGAGGGGACTAAAACAGAGGAGAAAGGAGCTTAGTGCCAGACCCGGAACACCTGTGAGAGACTTTTTTAAAAAAATCTAACTTTTGCATCCTGCCCGGCCATCTCAGCAGGGGTTCTCGATCTCTAGAAACCTCTTTAGATGTTGCAAATGCTTTCTTTTCCCTGCCCAACAAGGTGACAGAAAGGTGTGACTTAAAAACCAGGTTCAAGATTCAAACACAAAATAAGTCACTAGGTGGAATAAACTTAGACTAGACTTTATCTTCCAGCATCAGCCAATGTGATATATCTGGTGCATTTTTACACTGTCTAGTCTAAGTTTGCAAAACTAGTGCAAGGGAAAACTGGCTTAGCTGCCCAAAGTAGCCAATCAATCAGATTCCACCTTTCATTTTTCAGAGCTCCTTTGGAAAATAAAAAAATCAATCTGGCTGCTTTGAGCAACTAAGCTAGTTTACTTTTGCACCAGTTTTTATAAATCTCCCCTTTAGCATTAGTAAATTTGCCCCATAATTTAGCATTCATATAGACACAATATCAGTGTTAGTTTTGGTCATGTTGGTACACCTAATAAAAGTGTTTACTATAGTAAAGCACATCTTTATTTTTGAAAGGTATAATACTAAGTGTGAAATCATAGGTTTTCCCTATTTTCCATATATAAAACATGCTCTATCTGTCGGGATTGGAGGAACCCATGATCCTGGCTGTTTAGATGCTACAGTCAATAGCGATTGTGGTACCTACAGTAAGAAGTTTAAAGCAGTGGCATGCTAAGGAAGTGTCACGGATGTTGTAGGGGAGAACACCAAAGGACAACATAAAGGAAGGGAAAAGACACTAGGCCTCACCGCTAGGGAAGGAAAAGGGTCACCACCTATAAAACCCTGCTCCTGGCCCTAACTCCTATTCGTATGGGCACCTCTCGATGGTAGAGATGCCCATACACAGGAACCTAGAAAACCCTGGTGGCCCTCAGTTGCCCTAATAGTAATGACCGGGCAGAGACAACCCGCTCCTTCCCTGGTGAAGGAACCAGCGTCTCGCTGAGGCCAAGTAAACAACAAAGGTGGGGGGAATACAAAACACAACAAGCGGAACACTTAACTTCTGAGGCTGATGGATGATGGACGAACAGGACTTCACCATGAACCACACTCCAACTCTTCCAAAAACCAAATGAAGCTATCCAGAGCAAGGAGTGATGGGTAAAGTCAGACTAAATAGGGGGAGGTGAAGGTCACATGATCCACACCTGAACAGGTTATATACTGTATACTGCGGAGTGTTGTACGCTATACACTATGAGGAGCTGGGGGTGTTATACAATAGACGTCAATTCAACAAATCTGACCTAGATAAATGAAGTGTATTAGGTTATCCTAAATTAAAACTGGCCCCCTTAAGGCTTATAGCCCCCAATTTACATTTATCCCATAATCTGTAATAATAAATCCACTCTATTTCATTAAAAGTCCTCCGACCACTACACACCGGCGACCTATCGTAGTGTATTATTCTGTGTTCACTCCTGCGCCAGGGATGTGGTTCTGTGCACTGTCACCACTCGTCCCTCTATTGCTTCCTTTTCATTGATTAATCGCATTGTATATATGGTTTAGGGTCAGCACTGACGATAGCCGTCCTCTAAAATGATTCATACGCTGCCCCCATAATGTTTGCCAGATCCCTTGCATCCTCATTGGTAATGGGCAACGACACTATATACGTGGCATCGTTTTCTTTCATATTTACCAGAAAAAAATAAACATGGGGCACAACGCGAAAGAGGGGACGGCCGGGGCAAATGGACAGAGGAGTCCCAAGATGGGTAAACAGCCCACGGCCTATGATATACTTAATCCGCCCCTGCGTGCGTGCTCTGATAAGCCAGGGAGCGCGCTCACGCCTATCTCACTTGTATGCTCACCGCCAGCTGCCGCTCACCTTCCAGGCGGGAAAACCTCCCATCTTTCTTGCAGCTTCTTTCTCCAGTGCTCCTGAGCAAGAAAACGGCTGTACTGTGTGGCCTGTGCCTTCTAGTGAAGTGACCATCTCACCAGTGTTGTGCGTGTCACAGTGCCGCTGAGCTGAGCCTGCAAAAAGCACTGTGGTGTGTGGCAGTTAGGAGTGATGCAGACAGTCACAGTGGCACTGTGGTGTGTGGCAGTTAGTAGTGGTGAAGACAGTCACAGTGGCACTGTGGTGTGTGGCAGTTATGAGTGGTGCAGACAGTCACAGTGGCACTGTGGTGTGTGGCAGTTATGAGTGGTGCAGACAGTCACAGTGGCACTGTGGTGTGTGGCAGTTAGTAGTGGTGCAGACAGTCACAGTGGCACTGTGGTGTGTGGCAGTTATGAGTGGTGCAGACAGTCACAGTGGCACTGTGGTGTGTGGCAGTTAGTAGTGGTGCAGACAGTCACAGTGGCACTGTGGTGTGTGGCAGTTATAAGTGGTGCAGACAGTCACAGTGGCACTCAGGTGTGTGGCAGTTAGTAGTGGTGCAGACAGTCACAGTGGCACTGTGGTGTGTGGCAGTTATGAGTGGTGCAGACAGTCACAGTGGCACTGTGGTGTGTGGCAGTTAGTAGTGGTGCAGACAGTCACAGTGGCACTGTGGTGTGTGGCAGTTAGGAGTGGTGCAGACAGTCACAGTGGCACTGTGGTGTGTGGCAGTTAGGAGTGGTGCAGACAGTCACAGTGGCACTGTGGTGTGTGGCAGTTAGTAGTGGTGCAGACAGTCACAGTGGCACTGTGGTGTGTGGCAGTTATGAGTGGTGCAGACAGTCACAGTGTCACTGTGGTGTGTGGCAGTTAGTAGTGGTGCAGACAGTCACAGTGTCACTGTGGTGTGTGGCAGTTAGGAGTGGCGCAGACAGTCACAGTGGCACTGTGGTGTGTGGCAGTTAGGAGTGGTGCAGACAGTCACAGTGGCACTGTGGTGTGTGGCAGTTAGGAGTGGTGCAGACAGTCACAGTGGCACTGTGGTGTGTGGCAGTTAGGAGTGATGCAGACAGTCACAATGGCACTGTGGTGTGTGGCAGTTAGGAGTGGTGCAGACAGTGGCACTGTGGCAGAACAGTGTGCGGACAAGAGGCAGCAGACTAGACAGACTAGAGAGGTATTTTTTCAGTTAAGCTTGCTGCCTTGAATTTTCAATGGTGAGGAGGGGTGTTGAGGAGTCACAAGGCTGCTGCCAGCAAGTGTCAGGGCAGAAATTTACAAGGGGTCCAAATATGGATGGTAAAGGACCAGGGCTATTAACCTGTAGGATACCAGTGCCGTACCTGTACGGCGCTGCAGGACGTGACTTGAGTCCCAGCGCTGTACAGGTATGGCGGGCTGATCGGGCAGGAGCAGGAGCTGTGCCCGTTCGATCAGCTGCACGGGTCCGGCTGTCACTGACAGCTGAGCCCCCCTTTCAGGGCAGGGTGCATCGGCATCAGTGAAAACTCCAGCCCGCTCTATAAAAATATAACATGATCCACCGGTCAGAAAACCAGTCAGTATCTGGTGTGGCCACCATTTGCCTCAAACAGTACAACACATCTCCGTTGCATAGAGTTGATCAGGTTGTTGATTGTGGCCTGTGGAATATTGGTCCACTCCTCTTCAATAGCTATGCGAAGTTGCAGAATATTGGCAGAAACTGGAACACGCTGTCGTATACGCCGATCCAGAGCATCCCAAACAAGCTCAATGGGTGACATGTCCGATGAGTAGGCCGGCCATGCAAGAACTGGGATGTTTTCAGCTTCCAGGAATTGTGTACAGATCCTTGCAATATGGGGCCGTGCATTATCATGCTGCAACATGAGGTGATGGTCGTGGGTGAATGGCACAACAATGAGCCTCAGGATCTCGTCACAGTATCTCTGTGCATTCAAAATGCCATCAATAAAATGCGCCTGTGTCCGTTGTCCATAACTTACGCCTGCCCATACCATAACCTCACCACCACCATGGGCCACTCGATCCACAACGTTGACATCAGCAAACTGCTCACCCACACGATGCCACACACGCTGTCTGCCATCTGCCCTGAACAGTGAAAACCGGGACTAATCCATGAGCAGAATGCCTCTCCAACGTGCCAGACGCCATCGAATGTGAGCATTTGCCCACTCAAGTCGGTTACGATGACAAACTGCAGTCAGGTCCAGACCCCGATGAGGACGACGAGCATGCAGATGAGCTTCCCTGAGATGGTTTCTGACAGTTTGTGCAGAAATTCTTTGGTTATGCGAACCGATGGTTGCTGCAGCTGTCTGGGTGGTCAGACGATCAAGGAGGTGAACATGCTGGATGTGGAGGTCCTGGGCTGGTGTGGTTACACTTGGTCTGCAGTTGTGAGGCCGGTTGGATGTACTGCCAAATTCTCTGAAACGCCTTTGGAGACGGCTTATGGTAGAGAAATGAACATTCATTGCACGGGCAACAGCTCTGGTAGACATTCCTGCAGTCAGCATGACAATTGCATGTTCCCTCAAGCGTTGCGACATGTGTGGCATTGTGTTGTGTGATCAAACTGCACATTTCAGAGTGGCCTTTTATTGTGGGCAGTCTAAGGCACACTTGTGCAATATTCATGCTGTCTAATCAGCACCTTGATATGCCACACCTGTGAGGTGGGATGGAGTATCTCGGCAAAGGAGAAGTGCTCACTAAGGCTACTTTCACACCTGCATTCTGTGCGGATCCGTCTTGTATCTGCACAGACGGATCCGCACAGATAATGCAAACGCTTGTATCCGTTCATAATGGATCTGTTTGCATTATTCATTAAAAAAAAAGTCAAAACGGATCTGTCTTGACTTACATTGAAAGTCAATGGGGGACGGATCCGTTTTCAATTGCACCATATTGTGTCAGTAAAAAAGGATCCGTCCCCATTCACTTAAATTGTAAGTCAGGACGTATCCGTTTGGCTCTGCATTGTCAGGCGGACACCAAAACGCTGCCAGCTGCGTTTTAGTGTCCGCCTCAAAAGCGGAACGGAGACCAAACGCAGCCAAATTGATGCATTCTGAATGGATCCTTATCCATTCAGAATGCATTGGGGCTGAACTGATCCGTTTTGGGCCGCTTGTGAGAGCCCTGAAACGGATCTCACAAGCGGACCCAGAAACGCCAGTGTGAAAGTAGCCTAACACAGATTTAAACAGATTTGTGAACAATATTTGAGAGTAATGGGTCTTTTGTGTATGTAGAAAATGTTTCACATCTTTGAGTTCAGTTCATGCAAAATGGGAGCAAAACCGAAAGTGTTGCGTTTATATTTTTGTTCAGTGTATATTTCAGTACAAAAGTATTGCAGTGTATTATAGAAGAAATCTGAAGATCGCCTGTTCAGGTTCCCTACTGGGATAAAGAAATAAAACTGACAAAGAAAACAACTGAACAAACAAACAAACAAAAACAAAAACTCAGTTTATATTAACTTACAAAGACCTTTATTTTGGAAGAAAACAAAAAAAGACATAATTGACATTGTTGAATCCGTAACAATCTGAATTTTAATGTAAACACATTATTTATCATGAACATTTTAAAAATAAAACGAAACAATATCAGAACACACTTATGGAAAAGTGACCTTTAGGAGAAGTGACCAATCCTCTTTAAAGTCTTATTTCAGTAATGATACAGAACAATGTTGGTCATGTATGCTGCAATTGGTTCCTGTAAATCAAATAATTCTCAAGAAAGTGTTTTTTTTTGTAAATATGCAAAATAGTGGAAAAAAGATTAAATGGATTACTTATCAAATAAAAAAATGTATAGTCCTTAAAGGGGTTGTCTCACTTCAGCAAATGGCATTTATCATGTAGAGAAAGTTAATACAAGGCACTTACTAATGTATTGTGAGTGTCCATATTGCCTCCTTTGCTGGCTGGATTCATTTTTCAATCACATTATACACTGCTTGTTTCCAGGGGTTGCAGCCACCGTTGCAGTGCCTTCAGGACGGTATGATCAAGTCAGCACCAAATAAAATAGATTACAAAGTATCCATGATCGTACTGTCTTGAAGCAACACTGGATAAAAGAAAAGAAAAGCCAAAAAGGATGCAGTCTCCACAGAACAAATGACCGTACCAGGGATTCGGGGGGTGGAGAAGGGGAAGAACCTTGCTACTATTTCTACATCTGAGGTCCTCAGGCTCTGAGTGTTGGTTCACCTAGGAAATATACTTTCCTTTTTAGACTAGCTTGTTGCCCTATCATTCTTTTGCGAGCTATACATGTACCACATATTGGTTAATTGTGTCCTGTCTTTAAAGGATAACTGTCGTATTTTTTATTTTTTTTGTATTGAATTGTGGTGATTAATATCCCCTTGGTGGCCCTATTTCAACTTTTCACTGTGTATTCAATTACCCCTTAATTCCACATTTTTGTTCCCTGTACTGCCTACTTTTACCTGTGCTTTAAATAGGGTTGCTAGGCAAGGTCCGTCTATCTGTTGAAGGACGGAGGACGCAGAAGCAGGCTGCGTGCAGGGTCACATTACTGACAGCCAGGGACTGTAAGTAAATGATTAAAGCCAGGTCCTCCCCAGCAGCTGATAACAGTGCCTGGGCTGTGTGCACTTCTCCCTGTCCCTGCGCTTGGCAGATGCTCCCTCACTCAGCAGACTTGGAGAATGCAGAGTTGAAGCAGCGCAGACCAGGGAAGGGAGATCTGCCATCTGCTCAATGTATAAATGAAAGCAACATGTGGTAAGAGGACCCCTTTTTGCTGCAGGAGATTAACCCTTTGGGGGGGGGGGCTCTGGTTACTGACCCTTTTGGGGGGCTATTGTTACTGGCTAAGAGGGCAGGCGGGATTAGCCTCAGGGTGAGGACAGTGGCGGCCATCTTAACTGAATAGTAAAATTGCAGTTTTATGCAGACTGGTTGCTAAGGGCTGAATCTTATTAAATATGGGGTAAGTCAGTCTAATATTAACTGATTCTGGAATATCATGTTATTAGTAACTACATATATGAAAATTTAAATTAGGGTCTACATGTGACAGGTATCCTTTAAGGGGAAGAATTCATTTGTTGTTGAAGTGGTTAATGGGGTAAGATTCAACAGGTGCTGCCATCTTTCTGTTCAGAAGAATGGGAATTATGAATTTCCAATACTAGCAAGAATAATGCTTAGTTTTCTGCTAGTACCCACTTGGAGACCATGGGGGGAGGACTTTATTAAAGCTGTAATAATCAGTTCATACCACCGTTACTGCTTTCTGTTGATGTGCTCCATTAGAGGAACCAAACAATAATGGAAGCACAGGATTTGGCACATATCTCACCAGAATGGAGCCAAACGTATCCCATTGAGTGTAATATTAATTTGGATTTCTTTTGGGAGTCCACTTTATTAGAGTAGAAAAAAGTCTGATGTTTTTAGATGTGATATTCGACAAGTGCTCTGAACAGGAGCTCTGATTGAGATGTGAACATGCCCTAAGCCAGTTTTCTGGTGTACCAAACGCACAAATTAAGACTGGGATATGAAATAGCAGTCTTAGTAAATCTGTGCCATTGACTGTAATCACTCCCAAACCATGTCAACCTTTTATGTTTTGTCTGATTGATGTGGAATTGGAATTCCAAATATCATTGGAAACCAGACCTACAGAGTATGGAAACCAGTAATATTTTTAAATTCCCAGTTATAGCTTGTAATTTTAAAGCCTTGTAAATTGTTATTTCAAAACCAATATAGAATATGTTTTTTGCATAAACGGTTCACAATCACAAATTGTCATTTCAGAGGTATGTAGCTTTATCTCTAAATGAATCTGTAATTGCAGAATTTTGTAAATACTCTATTGTTGGGTAATTTGATATCCAAGTTATTGTTTTGTTGTGGCACCATACTTCATTAATTATGAATCAAATGTTTACATAGCTGCATAGATATTAGGGTAGAAAAAAGGCTGTTGAGTTTAATCCTTAATTTATATTTAATCTATTAGTAATTTAATGCATGGCTGCTTCTGCTCTGTTCCACCTTGAGTGTATATTTTTAAGAAGAAGGATAATCAAGTTGTATATTTTATCCTTGCAGAATTTTCATATAAGCTGCCAAAGATGCCTTATCCATATCGAAGGAAAGATGGACTTAATAACCATAGTTTTTTCCCACAAAGATATATTTCCAGTTGATGAAAATCAGGGACCTACAGGTAGAGGTTGTATTGTTCTGCTTGACTCAGTAGATAAACCAACAAAATAAAACAAAAAATATAGATTTTTCTGATCATCTTTGCATCTGATCAAATAATAGCAACATATTACTTAATATTTTCAGAGGAAAGACAAATAAGAATTATTAAGTGGTGAATGTGTTTTTAACCTGTAAATGAAAGTAAATAGAAATAAATAACACATACAAATCTAATATTGATTTCTATTGCTTTATTAAACAAATTTATTATGCTCATCTCCATTTATCATTTAAAATGTCTGTGATTTGTATATTATGCCATTGCATGTATTACTAATATATGTTTGCTTTTTCCATAAAATATAATAATACATTTTCTATCTGTAGGACCCAATTCTCCTTTAATGGACATAAGATAAAGACATCTGCAGGTCATGGAAGAGGAAGTTCCTATGGTAACAGTAGGTCTTCTAAAGCTTGGCTATTCCAGAAGGAAAGGGTGGTTGTGGAAGAGACAAAACTATATTGTGTACCTGACATCTGTGACATGTAAAAAGAGGAGGTATGAGTAATTGGAAAGACAGATTTTTGTTTCGAAAAGAGTCTATTACAATGTATATGATACCACTAGATTCTTTTCTTCCAAGTAGAAAGTCTAAGGATTATTTTATTGTTTGACAGATGAAACGTTAAATCAATTAAACAAAAAAAACTAGTTATAAAAAATAACTATTATACTACATTGCATAAACTAACAATAATTTTTAATAAGTATACAAATATATTAATAGCAGTGATCATAACAGCCACACATATCACATAGGACATTTAAATGAGGCATATTTCTGGCGTAGATTGCGGCACAAAGGTGCTTTGCGCCGCAATCTGAAACTTTTTCCCGCTCACACCAGGTCTAAAAAAGGGTGTGTGTCATGGGCAGGAAGGGGACGAATCGGCAGGCCCATCTTACTTACCATTTTCTACGCCTTTTTTAGGCATAGAAAATGGTCTAAATGTAAGACAGCTTGGAAGCTTGTTAAAGGGTTGTCTCATCTCTGCGTTACTAAGGTGAGATGAGACTGAGCCCTGACCACCAGGTAGCCGGGAAACAATTGGACAAGTGCTCTGCTGTTTCAGTAGCTGCAATTGCTGTGCATGGGAGCTAAGGAAATAGCATAGCACAGCAAGCTATAATATATTTCCAAGTTAGAGAAACAACAACGCTTGCTGTGCAACACTGTTTCCTTAGCTCCCATGCACCGCAATGGGAGTTACAGAAGCAGCAGAGCGCCGGCCCTGTCCACTGTTTCCTGGCCATCTGGTGGTCGAGGTTAGTCCCATCTCCCCTTAGTAATGACTAGATGAGTCAACCACTTTGGTTAGGAAAGGTAGTTAAAGAGTGAATTTAGTTCATAAATATTCTTGGACTCACTAATACAATATATTTTTTTATTTTATGTTAATTATATTTATTGTGCCAAATGCTTTCAAACCAAACGGAAGGTCCATCTCGAAAAACTGAATAAGCCTTGCATCCAAGAAAAAATAGCTTCCACTTTAAAAATAAGGAAGCCTGTGCTTATGTAATATATAAATCAACAATCGATCTAAAGAAGAATAAGTCAGAATAAAGCCCTGTCATTCTAATAAAAACTCAGTCCCATGGGCTGCCACAATACTCATCCAAAAATAAATTCATTTTAAAGTCTTGTTATGATCCAATCTTTGCAGGATTAAATACATCTATTGGGAAAACCCCTCATAGCTATGACCCCAATTAGCTGAGAATAAAAACGGATTCAAAAACACATACTAAGATATGTACTTGTATAATAGGCTTACACTAAACTGAAAAGTCAGATTAGTAAGATTCCTTGCAGCATTTTCCCTTATTGTTTTCTAATCTATTATTCCCTGTTAATTCAGAATTCTGCAAGGTAGGATATGTAGGCAGAAATAACAATTGAGAACAATCCCCTAATTAAAAAATATATTATTATAATGATTTCTATTGTATCAGTGTATTCAGTGGTACATTACAATAATGTATGAAAAAAAAGGGTTAAAGGGGTTCTCCGGAGTCATGTACCCGGCCAGCAATCACAAATGCCCTACTGAATTCAACTGCTGTGGCCATCATCATATGCCTCCTGTTTAATATCTTAATCAGAGACAACTTGAGGAGTAGGACAGAAAATGTCATCTACTGATGTTCATCATTGTGCTGCACTGTGGTATATGATGAGATGGTACTTTGTGCTATGGTATTGCTGACCCGGCCTGCTTGTGTTGCCCGCCTACAACATGGGGCCAGTCTTAGTTTTTGTTTTCCAGGGCCACTTTAAGTTCCCTTCTCTCTTCCACAGGTTCATTTAGACATCTGAAGAACCCTCTTAAAAAACTTTTCTAATCTTTACAAAAAATTAACCATAGCAGGAAATGAAAAAAAAAATTAACATTACTCATCTGGTGGTCCCAATTAGTCACTGTCAGTCTTTGTTTACTAGTACAAGTTCACTAGTCTTAGTTGTGATGCTTCCATGTGCATGTACAGTCCATTCACAAAAATGAGGCTAGTTTCATACACTGCCATCTGCCCACAAGCTACATTTTTTTAGTGTTTTAATGTACCGTAGATGCAAACCTGAATTTGCAAAGTAAAGTAACAGAGAAAAAAGACAAATGTAATAACTGACTGGAAAGCTAGTCTGGCTGTTCTCCTCTGCAGTACATATACAGTGAGGAACAGAAGTATTTGAACACCCTGCGATTTTGCAAATTCTTCCACTTAGAAATCATGGAGGGGTCTGAAATTCGCATTATGGGTGCATTCCCAATCAGAATTAAAAAAAATAAATCGGGAAATCACATTGTATGATTTTTAAAGGATTTATTTGTCTTGCACTGCTGAACAGAAGTCTTTGAACACCTGAGAAAATCAGTGTTAATATTTGGTACAGAAGCCTTTGTTTGCAATTACAGAGGTCAAATGTTGCACACACTGAAACAGGGATTTTGGCCCACTCCTCCACACAGATATCCTCTAGATCTGTCAGGTTTCGGGGCTGTCGCTGAGCAACACAGAGTTTCAGCTCCCTCCAAAGATGTTCTATTGGATTTAGGTCTGGAGACTGGCTAGGCCAGGGCCGTCTTTTCCAATGGGCACGCTGGGCAGTTGCCCGGGGGCCCCACTTGCCTGGGGGCCCGCCTGCCCAGTGAACCCACCACCCGCGGGAACGGCCGCCTAACACACACAGGTTGCCCCCCCAGTTGAATACTAATGAGCGCTTCCATTATGGAAGCGCTCATTAGAACCGAGAGACCAGGAAGTGGTGAACGCTCTGTACTCACCACTTCCTGGTCCTCGGCTGTCGGCTGTGCAGGGCTGCGCACAGCGTGAGGGCGCTCTGTGACCTCACGCTGTGCGCGCCAGTTCAGAGCACAGAGTCGACTGAGGAGAGGCAGGCGGCGTCCAGGAGCAGGAGAGGTAAGTGATTTTTTATTTTATAAGAAAATGTGGCTGCTGGGGGCATAAGGGGGCTAATGGAGAGGCATATGGGGGCTAATGGAGAGGCATATGGGGGGCTAATGGAGAGGCATATGGGGGGCTAATGGAGAGGCATATGGGGGCTAATGGAGAGGCATATGGGGGCTAATGGAGAGGCATATGGGGGCTAATGAGGCATATGGGGGCTAATGGAGAGGCATATGGGGGCTAATGGAGAGGCATATGGGGGCTAATGAGGCATATGGGGGCTAATGGAGAGGCATATGGGGGCTAATGAGGCATATGGGGGCTAATGGAGAGGCATATGGGGGCTAATGGAGAGGCATATGGGGGCTAATGAGGCATATGGGGGCTAATGAGGCATATGGGGGCTAATGGAGAGGCATATGGGGGCTAATGGAGAGGCATATGGGGGCTAATGAGGCATATGGGGGCTAATGGAGAGGCATATGGGGGCTAATGGAGAGGCATATGGGGGCTAATGAGGCATATGGGGGCTAATGGAGAGGCATATGGGGGCTAATGGAGAGGCATATGGGGGCTAATGAGGCATATGGGGGCTAATGGAGAGGCATATGGGGGCTAATGGAGAGGCATATGGGGGCTAATGAGGCATATGGGGGCTAATGGAGAGGCATATGGGGGCTAATGGAGAGGCATATGGGGGCTAATGGAGAGGCATATGGGGGCTAATGAGGCATATGGGGGCTAATGAGGCATATGGGGGCTAATGGAGAGGCATATGGTGGCTAATGGAGAGGCATATGGGGGCTAATGGAGAGGCATATGGGGGCTAATGAGGCATATGGGGGCTAATGGAGAGGCATATGGGGGCTAATGGAGAGGCATATGGGGGCTAATGGAGAGGCATATGGGGGCTAATGAGGCATATGGGGGCTAATGGAGAGGCATATGGGGGCTAATGGAGAGGCATATGGGGGCTAATGAGGCATATGGGGGCTAATGAGGCATATGGGGGCTAATGAGGCATATGGTGGCTAATGGAGAGGCATATGGGGGCTAATGGAGAGGCATATGGGGGCTAATGAGGCATATGGGGGCTAATGGAGAGGCATATGGGGGCTAATGGAGAGGCATATGGGGGCTAATGGAGAGGCATATGGGGGCTAATGAGGCATATGGGGGCTAATGAGGCATATGGGGGCTAATGAGGCATATGGTGGCTAATGGAGAGGCATATGGGGTCTAATGGAGAGGCATATGGGGGCTAATGAGGCATATGGGGGCTAATGGAGAGGCATATGGGGGCTAATGGAGAGGCATATGGGGGCTAATGGAGAGGCATATGGGGGCTAATGAGGCATATGGGGGCTAATGGAGAGGCATATGGGGGCTAATGGAGAGGCATATGGGGGCTAATGAGGCATATGGGGGCTAATGGAGAGGCATATGGGGGCTAATGGAGAGGCATATGGGGCTAATGATGAGAGGCATATGGGGGCTAATGGAGAGGCATATGGGGGCTAATGATGAGAGGCATATGGGGGCTAATGATGAGAGGCATATGGGGGCTAATGATGAGAGGCATATGGGGGCTAATGATGAGGCATATGGGGGCTAATGATGAGGCATATGGGGGCTAATGATGAGAGGCAGCATATGGGGGCTAATGATGAGAGGCAGCATATGGGGGCTAATGAGAGGCATAATAACACTGTCATCCACAGATGCCCCTATAACAGTGTGTCTTCCACAGATCCACCATAACAGTGCGCCTGCGCACTGACGAGAGACAGAAAGAAGGGGAAAGAATCCACGGAAGCAAGCAGAGGACGGCACAGCAGACGACTGAACAGCTTCTTTTGTAAGTAAATAGTTTTATTATAAATGTGATAATTTGCATTTTTATTCTAGTGCGTGATTGTGTAGACAGGGCCCCAGTGCACTGTATTGCCCGGGGGCCTATAATGCTCTTAAGATGGCACTGGGCTAGGCCACTCCAGAACCTTGATATGCTTCTTACGGAGCCACTCCTTGGTTATTCTGGCTGTGTGCTTCGGGTCGTTGTCATGTTGGAAGACCCAGCCATGACCCATCTTAAATGCTCTGACAGTGCAGTCGTCCTGTCCCCTTCGCAGAAAAGCACCCCCAAAGCATGATGTTACCACCCCCATGCTTCACAGTAGGGACAGTGTTCTTGGGATGCAACTCATCCTTCTTTTTCCTCCAAACACGCTGAGTGAAGTTTAGACAAAAAAGTTCTACTTTGGTCTCATCTGACCACATGACTTTCTCCCATGCCTCCTCTGGATCATCCAGATGGTCATTGGCAAACTTCAGACAGGCCTGGACATGTGATGACTTGAGCAGGGGAAACTTCTGTGCAATGCATGATATGAAACCATGACAGTGTAGTGTTCTACCGACAGTGGCCTTTGAAACTGTGGTCCCAGCTCTCTTCATGTCATTGACCAGCTCCTCCCTTGTAGTTCTGGGCTGATTCCTCACCTTTCTTATCATCAGTGATACCCCACGAGGTGAGATCTTGCATGGAGCCCCAGTCCGACCCGAGGGAGACTGACAGTCGTTTTTAGCCTCTTCCATTTTCTAACAATTGCTCCAACAGTATATCTATTTTCACCAAGCTGCTTGGCAACTGCCCCATAGCCCTTTCCAGCCTTGTGAAGGTCCACAATTTTGTCTCTGATGTCTTTTGACAGCTCTTTGGTCTTGCCCATGGTAGTAGTTGGTGTCTGACTGACTGTGGGGTGTACAGGGGTCTTTAAAGAGCTCAGACAGGTGCTACTAAGTTAGATTAATGAGTGGAGTAGAGTTGGACTTTTTTAAAGGCACAGTAACAGTTCTTTGAGAGCCAGAATTCTTGCTGTTTCTCAGGTGTTCAAATAATTATGTTCAGCAGTGCAAGACAAATAAATTCTTTAAAAATCATACAATGTGATTTTCTGTTTTTTATTTTATTTTATTCTGTCTCTCATGCCCCCCGGCGGAACAGCTATCTCTCCAGAGTCCCCCATGCACATATACGTTCAGCTCGGACTAACATGTATGTGTATTCAGTGAGAAGAAGGGAGAAAACCTATTGTGATGGCTTATCTCTAGGGAGAACAAAAGGATTTGGTGAGAATATTGATTTTGTCTGATCCTTCTCTCCCCTGACATCACCGGCAGCACCTCACAAACAATAGATTGTTAACCAAACCCATAGGTTTGGCTGACAATAGACTAATACCTTTACTTGAGGATGGTCAGAGCCACTTAGTGGAGGAAACTATAGTAAATTGTTCACTATTCAATTCAAATCCACACATTCCCTGGAAAATCTAATATATAAAGCTGAGTGTATGTATGTATGTATGTATGTATGTGTGTGTGTGTGTGTATGTATGTATGTCCGCTAAAGGAATCCGCACCATCGCATTTACAATCACAAAATTTGGCACACAGGTACATCAGGTGTCCGGGAAGGTTTTAGAAGGGTCTCAGCTCTCTACGATGTACTGTTCCTGAGATATTCCCAAAAAATGCATTAGCCAATAGAAGCCTGGTCACATGACCCTTATCAGCCTATAGAAGCTTGCAGCCCCTTAGTCTCCACATACACACAGTTTTACACCAGGTTTCCATAACAACCCAGCCATTTATCTTCACTGCTGTAGGTCAGCTTTAAAGGAAATCTGTCACCAGGATAATCGCTGTTGAAGTAAAGCCATAGCCTAATAGCACTTAGTACCTGATTTCCAGATGTACCCTTGTTCCAGCAATAGATGTTTTTATCCTCTACAAATCCAGTTTATTTGGTATGCAAATGAGTCAGTAAGGTGCCCAGAAGGGTGTCATTCTTGCTGGAAGGAGCCCAGGGACACCTCCTGCCACAATGTGTCCAACTACCCCTCCTACATCACATTCAAGCCATAGCTCTGCCCCCCTTTTCCCTGCTCCCAGCATGAGGGTGGACTTGGGCACTAGCAGGAGGCGTGCCTGGGCTCCTTCCTGCAAGAGTGACGCCCCTATGGGCACCTGACTGGCTCATTGGCATACCAAATGAACTGGATTTTCAGAGGATAAAAAACATTGATTGCTGGAACAAAGGCACATCTGGAAATAAGGTACTAAGTGCGATTAGGCTATTGCTTTACTTCAATAGCTTCAACAGTTCAGGGGGCAGGTAGGGTGGTCATTCAGGCCACCTTCAAAAGACAGACTTAAAAATCCCACCCCCAGGTCCTGTGAAGCCACGCCCCCAACATGGTTAGGTCACGCCGCCTCCCACTCCGCGGCCGACAGGGATTGAAAAAATGAAGGTAAAAATCAACTTCTGTCAGCTGCAGGGGTGGGAGTGAGGGTGACTTTCTCCCTGCAGCTCACACTCAGACAGCACAGTGCTGCTGTCTAAGAGTGAGCTGTTCTAAAGGACATCCCTGTGTCTGTCCAGGCCCTGCGCCGGACGGAGGACAGGGAGTCTGAAAGCCGGACTGTCCTGCCTAAAACCCGACCTCTGGCCACCCTAGGGGCATGCTGCTGTGGAGGTCACAATTAAGGGAACGGTCCGCTATGGAGTTCAGTATTAAGGGCCAGATTGCTGTAGAGGCCATTGTTAAGGGAGCAGGGTGTTGTGGAAATCACTGTTAAGGAGACGGTGTACTGTGGATGTCACTAATAAAGGGGCGGCTGCTGTGGTCATCACTGTTAAAGGGGCGGGTCGCTGTGGAGGTCACTGTTAAGGGGACATGATGCTGTAGAGGTCACTGTTAAAGGGGCGGGCGCTGTGGAGGTCTCAAGTAAGGGGTCAGAAAACGGTGGAGGTCACAGTTAAGGGGACAGTCCGCTATGGAGGTCAGTGTTAAGGGGGGTGCTGTAGAGGTCACTGTTAAGGGGGTGGGGTGTTGTGGAGGTCAAATTTTACAGGAACAGAGCCCTGTGGAAGTCACTGTTAAGGGGGCGGGTTATTGTGTAAATCACTGTTAAGGAGACGGGGTATTGTGGAGGTCACTAATAAAGGGGCGGCCGCTATGGAGGTCACTGTTAAAGGGGAGGGCGCTGTGGATGTTACTGTTAAGGGAGGAGGGGACTGTGGAGGCCACTATTAAAGGGCAGCGGGGTACTGTGAGGTCACGGTTAAGGCAGCGGGGTACTGTGAGGTCACTTTTAAGGCAGCGGGGTACTGTGAGGTCACTGTTATGTAAGCAGGGTACTGTGACAGTCACTTTTAAAGGGGCAGTCGCTGTGGAGGTCTCTGTTAAGGTGGCTGGGAATGTGGAGGTCACAGTCGCTGTGGAGGTCACAGTTAAGCAGACTGTAACCTGTGGTCAGTGTTAATGGGTGGGTGCTGTAGAGGTCACTGTTAAGGGGGCGGCACCCTGTGGAGTTCACTGTCAAGGGTGTAGGGTGCTGTGGAACTCACTATTAAAGGGGCAGGCTGCTGTGAAGGTCAAATTTAAGGGGTGGGCTGCTGTGGACATCCCATTTTAAGGAGACATGGCAGAGTGGGGGGGTCAGTGTTAAGGGGTGGGGGGCTGTGGAGGTCAATTAAGGGGGTGGGGTACTGTAGATGTCACTGTTATAGTGGATACTGTCAATATCTTTTAACGACACACACAAACAGTAAATTAAATAGATTAAATATACCCGTGCAAAGCCGGGTCCTTCAGCTAGTATGCAATATTATAGGGTTGTGCAGGCCATATATATTGATTTATCGTCAGAATAGGTCAGGGGTCCAACGCCCAGCACACCCACCAATCAGCTGTTTGAAGAGGAGGCAGTGCTCCATGCGAGCCCTGCTTCCTGTTCATTGCACTACGCCTCATATCTGGAGTGGTGGCGTGGTGTAAATCCAGATACCCGTTCTCTTCAAGAGTAATTTTTATTACACTGCACCACCGAAACTTCTGAGATGACTTACAGTGTAATGGAGTGCTGTCTCCTCTTCAAACAGCTGATTGGCGGGGGTGCCGATTGTCAGACCCCCGCCGATCTGATATTGATCACCTATCCTGATGATAGGTCATCGATATATATGGCCTGCACAACCCCTTTAACATATTTCCCAGCAACATCATGGTATATTTCTCTATGCAGACAAAAATTTCCATGGGTTTTCTGAATTCTCCATTGGTACAAACTACAAGACGTGTTTTACAAGGCAATCATTCATAATTCAGCATCTCTGTTATCTGAAGTTTTCTCTGAGCAGTGGTGAGAAATGTCTTGTATAAAACAAAGAACAGGATGCCAGGTGGTTTTTATCAAAATGGATAATGGTATTTTACTGCAAGATGTAGATAGAATATTATTGTGCAATCAATATGTAACATGATTCCTATTCTGGAGAGCAGGAAGAGATGTGAGGAGGTATGCTAAGTGTATGCCTGTGCACTACTGAAATTAAATTCTTTCAACTTCATGATATAATATTAAAATACAGAAACCGAGAACATGATTTTCCCATGAATATATAAAACTTGTATATTATATTTTGTTTTGTATTCAGTTTTTTTCAGTATCTATCTATCTATCTATCTATCTATCTATCTATCTATCTATATGTCTATCTACCTATCTATCTATCTATCTATCTATCTATCTATCTATCTATCTATCTATCATAATATCTGTCTATCTATCTATCTA